>NW_022883688.1:0-16197 GCF_011952255.1 Bombus vosnesenskii
TTACTTCCTATATCAATTACCGGAGAAGATGAACAGGAAACTAGTATCGCGGATAACTTTCAGTAGTTATTGCTAATACATATGAACTTCCGATACCAGCTAGTATCCTATATTGATTTTCTTTCAACGTTCCGCGAATATTCCGGTTTGTTTGCATTGCACTGAAAAAGTTGGTTCCGCTGAAACAAGAAATTTAATCTGCTATATTCCCACATCAGATCTTGATCGTTTTATTGCGATCTTCGTGAATAAAAGAAATGCTCAAAGATATCCTTGTCACGTGTTCGATCAGATGCTTTGGCAAGTAATTTTTAAATGAAACCTCGACCACGTTCGATATTTAATAATGCTTACGACAAAAAATTAGAACTCCGATAAAAAGTGACCACAGTTATTATAAGTTAATTAACTTTGACACGTTATCGCATTTATTACAAGGAGACTGCGGATTTTTATGTAGATGCATATCTTTGAGAATATAATCGAAGAAGTAGTTACTAAAGCCTCTATAGAAAATTGTTTTACTTGCCAAATATACATTATAGAAAACACTACACTTTGGATATTATTTTATGTATTTCTTCAAATTATGTGCAATTTTGTGTGTAATATTGCATCTTCAAATTGTCTAACAATAATCGATTCAGATATTGTATTTTTGTCATCAAGTGTCATGCAGTTTATTAACGTTGATGAATTTACTGTTGATAAATGTGAAACGTAACGCGAAATCGTTTCAAATTGATTATTCGATGAAAATTTACCGCTTTTGAAGGCAGATGATGTCTTTAACGAGCGACAGTATATATCTTATTTAGTTATTACGACCTCGGTTTGCTTCGATTTTCATTTATCTAATTTGGGGATAATATTCTTTGGTAAAATTTTGATTTCGCTAAAGATTGGAAACTGTAAAAATTCGAAAGAAATATATCGCAATTCTGAAAAGTTTGTATTAGTTTCAGTTCGAAGTACACATCCATTCAAGACCTTCTCCTTCCCTTGTAAAATATTGAATCAGTATACTATCTTGGCCTTTAAGTAAACCGGATACCACAGTAAATTGGAAGAAAAAATACTGGAAACCGATAAGCCCTGCACTGCTTTAATCTTCAAATTTACGCAGAAACTTGTACACTCTTGTAATACCATGATTCTATATAAACTCAACCATAAAACATCTCTTCTAAGAAATACTAAACAAAAGAATTTAATCCTCGAACAAACGTTTGGTATTTTATCTTCATTATACAAAGTATTAATTTTTTCCAAATGTTATTTTTTTAATACAAAATTAAGTAGAAAGAAATAGGTCATTCCTGCGCTATTCCAAACCTCAAGTGTAATACCAATTGTTACGTCGCGGTACATTCCAGCTGAGGCCACACCGCGGGCAGCGTGAAATCAGATAGTTCGGATACTCCCAGCGCATCTTCCATGATTTCAAGGACCTTCCATAAATCACATAGATTTCCTAGAAAAGGTCCTCCAAACGAAACAAACATCTGGTCCGGAAGAACTTCTAGCGACTATTGTCTACCACGGCTTAACAAGGGAAAGCCAGTTTTTGTCACGTACGCTGCAACTTTCCTCCTACTAACCACTTTCTCTCGAGGGCGGTTAAGGCCCTTCGTTTAACCAATTAAAAACGAAGCCTATTTCCTCACTCTCCTAAATAACATCGGCACCAACCAATCCGATGGTCCCGTGCGCTAGACACACTCATCCTTAGCTCTCCTCCGAGACAGCATCGTCTTCCAAGAGTACTGTTTTTGCATCCTTCGAACGATCAACATCCTTCCACCGGGTATACACACCCGCAGATCAGTCACTCATTCATCTCGTACATACGCACCAGCGTAACTGTCTTCGTTATAAGTTGTTGGAATAAACGGTGAAATATAACTTACTCTGCTGTGTCATATTCATTTAACCACCTCTGTTATCTTAACCGAAACAGGGGAACGACTACTTCGCGGCGTCGATTCACCGAATCGTAGCGAGAAGTTACGCCCCTCGCTGACGCGTTTTCCTCGCGACCGCGTCTCTCCGCGAACGGTCGTAACATTTGGTCCTTCGAGCCGGATCATCAGTGGCCGTGGACAGTTTTGTCCCCATCCGGTCGAAGCATTTGGTCCTTCGAGCCGGATAATCAGTGGCAGTGGATAGTTTTGTCACCCATCCGGTCGAAACATTTGGTCCTTCGAGCCGGATTCAGTGACAAGTGATAAGTGTGGACACGTAACCGGTCGAATCATTCGATCCTCAAAGCCGCATCACGCGTCAAGTGAAAAGCGCATACCAGTGACACCCACTATCATACAGTGCCACGTGAATCCAACATAACCAGCAGCGGGAGCGTTACCCCCCCAGCGAGGTCACTAACGTCAAGGATCGTCACCCTTGAAGAGGTATAATTCGGTGGTTAAAACGCAACCACGCAACCTCCTGCCGCAACTGGACAATCTTCAACAGAAGTAAGTTATAACCATCCACTCTCAATTATCTAACAAATAATGGCCACCGGTAACGAACTTACCGCCTTGCGTCGACGCCGGAGTTATTGCATCGGCCACTTTACACGCTTATCGAAAAAACTGGATGAAATCGAACAATCCGGCTGTCCGCGAGAGAACGAGCTAATTCAAATCAAAACTCGTCTGGACACATACGAAACGGAGCTCCGCGCCATTCAAAATGAAATTGTAAGCATCGACGAGGAGGAGTCCGCGCGCGGCTTTGAAATAGCCGACGAGTACGAGAGACTAGAACTCCGATTAACTACTCAACTGAGCAACCTACGACTAACTACGACGTCACAATCGACAAACGGCGAATCAGCTGCCGGTCGCGAGTCTGCTTCGCTCAAACTACCGGAGATTCGAATACCCACCTTTGATGGCACGCTCGAGAATTGGCAGGCATTTTACGATTCCTTCTCGTCAACGATAGATCAAAACGAACAACTAACATCAGTCCAAAAATTCTATCACCTCCGATCAGCCTTGACTGGGAGGGCCGCGCGAAGTATACAATCGTAGCCATCACCGAGTCAAACTATGCAATCGCCGTTGACGTACTTAAGGAAAAATTCGACTGCCACCGTCAAATCTGCATGCGCCACTTAGACTTGCTTTTCGACTATCCGAAAATAGTTAAGGAGACACCCGAAGCCATAGACGACTTTCTCGAGACGGTCAAGATAAATATCCAAGCGTTAGAGAACCTCGGTGACCCAATCACATCCGACACCGTTCTTCTCAAATTACTCACATGGAAGCTACCCCCAGCCATCATTCGCAAATGGCAACGCACCTTACCCGACAAGAAATTACCGTCATACAAGCACTTAATAGACTTCTTGCAAACAAGGACAAACGGCGATCAAACGAACGCTCCAACACCAATGAGAAAGGGGGATACCCACCAACACACTCGTCACCGACAAAACGTACGGCATGAACGAACACACATTACAGATTGGATGTGGATGTGTCCGACCTGCAAGGGATCTCACGAACTCAGATATTGCAAGGTTTTTAAGGCCAAATCGGCTACAAAACGCCTCGAAGTTGTAAAACGGGCATCGCTCTGTATAAATTGCTTAGGCAAAGGGCATTCACTCACCCAATGCACATCCGGTTCATGTCATATGTGCGGGCAACGCCATCACACATATTTACACCGAGCGCTCACTCAGGTCAGTCCACGGGTTTCAAGCGATCGGTATTCAAGCGATCGGTATTCCAGCGGTCGGTCAACGAGCGGTCGGTCGTCTGGAGATCGATCGTCGGGCGGTCGTTCGCCGCACAACCGATTCTCTAATGGACGATCTCCACCTGGATCATCGCAACAGCGCTTTACACATCGATCGAGACGCACAACCGAATTTTCGCGGAGATCTACCCAGTCGACTCCAAAAGACCGAAAATCTCATCCTCCACATGAATCTCAAGCATCGTGGAACAAAGGCACCGACCGAAGCTCATCGCCCAAACACCAATCGAAGACGAGGAAGAATTAAATAACAACCTGCGCATTTCTAGCCGCTCCACGCCGATTCAGCTCCCGGCGAGGATACTGCGCGAAAATCATCACAGACAACGGCACCAACTCCGTCAAGGCTAACAGGGAGTTGCTGGAAATTCGGACCCCATGGCAGTCCGACGAACCCAAGAAGAGGGGCACAAGTTTTCTCAACGGCCGGCAGATACAATAGATTCTCAACCCTTCAAATTCGCCATCCCGTATCACCCAATCCGAGTGATCTCCCTATCCTCATTCCCGGTCACTTCCCAATAAGTGACGCACTAACGAATTTACGGGAGCGTGATTTCAGGACAGCCTTACCATGCCGGCATCCAGTTGGCAGAGTATCCACCCGACCAAACACCACTTCAGGAGCTGAGGGAATCATAAGGAACGCTACCGTGCACACGGCAAGTCGCGGTCACGACATCCAACGGTCATTCTCCACCGAGGGTCATCCCTAAGAGAATGCGATTCGAGCGGGTCATCGGGGGGAGTCCAGCCTCCCAATCAACCTCAAACCGCCGCACCGCGCTTGATGAATCTTCACCAAGCCCCACCGACGTTCCCTTCGACGATACTTCCTGGGCCGAGGTGTTTAACGACACTTCCAGAAGCAAGATTCACGACACTTCTTGGGTCGTGAATTTCACCTGGAAATCGCTCGGCATCGACGAGGAAGGCGGCGATCTAGACTACAAGGGAGACAACATGCCATCCAGGCAACGGGCCTTCAGCCGCATCGCCAGGTTCACCCTGAGGACGACAGCATCATCCGGACGGCTGTGGTTCACACCGCAAGGAGCACCTTGGATCGAGGTGCCACGCAGCTCGTCCTACCATCAAGCCAAGCTCATCCAACAGAATACGGGTCATCAACAATCAACATGGAGTTGGGCGGCAGCTCCAATTAACTCTACCTTTACAGAACTTTTGATCGGTACCCTCTCAACGGGGGGAGTATGTTACGTCGCGTAACACTACCTAGCCGAGGCCACACACCGCTGGCAATATGGCAACCAGATGTCTTCGGATACTCCCAGCGCATCTTCCATGATTTCAAGGACCTTCCATAAATCACATAGATTTCCTAGAAAAGGTCCTCCAAACGAAACAAACATCTGGTCCGGAAGAACTTCTAGAGACTATTGTCTACCACGGCTTAACAAGGGAAAGTCAGTTTTTGTCACGTACGTTGCAACTTTCCTCCCACTAACCACTTTCTCTCAAGGGCGGTTAAGGCCCTTCGTTTAACCAATTAAAAACGAAGCCTATTTCCTCACTCTCCTAAATAACATCGGCACCAACCAATCCGATGGTCCCGTGCGCTAGACACACTCATCCTTAGCTCTCCTCCGAGACAGCATCGTCTTCCAAGAGTACTGTTTTTGCATCCTTCGAACGGTCAACATCCTTCGAGCGGGTATACACACCCGCAGATCACTCAGTCACTCACTCATCTCGTACATACGCACCAGTGTAACTATCCTCGTTATAAGTTGTGGAATAAACGGTGAAATATAACTTACTACTGTGTCATATTCAATCAACTACCTCTGTTATCCTAAACGAAACAGGGGAACGACTACTTCGCGGCGTCGATTCACCGAATCGTAGCGAGAAGTTACGCCCCTCGCTGACGCGTTTTCCTCGCGACCGCGTCTCTCCGCGAACGGTCGTAACAATATTATTATTTGAATGTCATAAATACCCGATACAACAAGTACATACATGAAGTGACACACACTTGTGTATTCATGAGTTTTTAATTGCCTTCTACGAGTTTACGAATTATAAAATTTTATAATTACAAATTACACACTCGAATGATAGATTATTTAAATATTTAAATACGTGTAATAAAATTTCGATTTATTCGATAAATATTATGTTCAGATAAACTCTCCGTTTTGTCTACTTTTCATATCTTCTGGAATCTTGTTAAAAAATAATGAAAAATGGGGTTCGTTATAAATTCATGATTTAGTTAACGATGTTCAAGGACGTTTAATCTGAAGGATCAGAAGGAAAATCACGATCGTTACGAGATAACGTGAGAAAATTTAATGCCGCAGATTGTCTGAAATCAGCCATAATCGCATTGTTACTTACTGAGCGATTCTTAGATCCTTTAGTTCTGTTTGTTTTGCCGACGAAACACGTATAACATAATCTGTTACCGATACTAGGTGATAAATGAACAATAAGGAAGTGAAACTGGTAAATTCCATGAAGGAATACATTATCAGTTTGGAAAAGATAGATGATCAAGATAGATCACGATCATTATGTATTAGTATGGCAAAATGAAGACTGAAATATTTGTACAATATTACAGGAAATAATTAATAACAGATTTCGTGTTAATAAAATGATAAAAAATATTAAATTTAGGTTTAATATTTTAAGCATTTAAAAAAGATGGAACAGAAAACTGTGATAGGCTTTGATCTTCGAGTATTAGATGGTACGATAAGTATCGTTTTCGAAAAAAGAGTATTAATAAATGTAAAGCATTTTAAAAATGAAAATTTTCCATTAGCAAATTTCTCGTCTCTTCTAGTCAGAAATTAAAATTGAATGAACTGTTTTTGGGTAATATTATGGAATTCTCTTTAGTTACGTGTTTATAATACATAACAGAAATGTATCTATTATTCAAGATCCATCGTTCTACTGTTATGGAAACCAGAAGCGAACACAGATTTCCCTCAGTCCGACCTCTACACAGTCAGTGAAAGCATTTTCATACAACAAAGTAAAGATAAAAAATTTTCCTTCGACGACGCAATGCGATTCCAGTCACGTTGCTTAATGATCTATCAAGGTAGACAGGATTCTTGAGGAACCAATGTAATTACGTGACTACGATCATAATTTTTCTAAGGTCTCTGTACCCATAAACAATATTGTGATCCCGTTTGTTATTTAATATAATTACTTATATCTAGTTATATTTAGTTATTAAATATTAGCATGATTTACTATATGTAATTCAGTAAATCGGTACAAGATCTAAAGAAAATATTTCTTACGTATGATTTTGACGAACTTTGTGTAAAAATCTATAAAACTAGAAGTTGCTTAGTTTATATACAGATAAAGAAAAGCATCGTTTATATCGTCGAGATATCACATTTATATCATTTTAAAAATAAAAATTCTTCATCAAAGCGAAGAACATTTTCATAAAAAATTACGAACAGAATATCTCGATTCTGCAATCTACTGTAAACAAGATAAGTATCGATAATGAATAAATCTTGACATTGAATTTTATTCAAAAAGTTACAGTGATATCAAATAATCCGTAATGACATTTATTACTCCAATCATATCAGTCAACTACTACCTACCGCGTAATACGCGATCGATTTTCAAACGCAACCCCCTCCCTCCCCCCACCAAATAGAGTTTCCAGTGTAATTCTGTTATTCTTGAATCTTCGGCTTGTTTTTCATTTTTTAGCTCACTTTAAAATTTCTTCTGGCTTCAATTGTGCTACGATTTAAAGTTTTCCGTGTATACGTTTAGGACGTTACTGCGTGCGGAAATAGTACAGAAGGCCTCTAATTATACCGTCTACAATATTATTTATAGACTTTGAACCATATAGTACGTAAGTATGTAATTGTATATCTGTCGTGGTTCATTTTATCCTTCTCTGTTGCGTGAACCAGCGGTTAGGAGCGACACTAAATCAAGTGGGAATGAAACTCGTTGAAACAACGCTAGACATGGTAACGGATCCATGACTGTGCTTCTGTTATTATCAACGCCAGTAACGGTTAAACCTATTGCATGTGTGTAAGTTGGAAGTTACGTACATAACTTATGCACACCCGTTGTGTGTTTCGCGATCCCATATTTCTTTTAATTTGAATTTTATGAAACTTTTTGTTCGATAATTGATGTGCCATATTACATCCATCACATTCAATGTTATATGGTGTAATTTCTTCAGTTGTGTTCGGAAAATCGTGTTTTTCAAACTATTTCTAGTTTCGCCGGTTCCACTGTCAATCAACGTTTCTTCCTTTGGTTCCGTTTCTCTTCGATTCTCTCCTTTTTTATTGGCAAACACGTGTCACCGAGTATCGTGTTCGTCTTCGCTAAGCAAGCTTCTATATCAGCGATACGCGAGCCGGTTTCCCCTTCATATTTGTACAAGACTTCGTGAACATCGGACATTTTTCTCCTCTCTTTTCGAATAAGAAAATCCTATCGTTGTTTAACTAACAATTGCATTTCTTTAAATGGAAATGTGGTCGTGTCTCCTTTATATTTTCAATTAGCCAGGGAATTTAGGTTTATTGCCATGGAAACTTGATCGGTCGTTTACGTAAGGATCTGCGACTCTGCTTCATCTTCGAGGAAAATTTCATCGAATACAATCGTTTCACTCAATGATTGGATCAGTCGAAAGGGAGATTCCGTGACTGCCTGTATAAATATTGATCATAGTGTCTTTTGAAGGGAAGCTGTACCAATCTTGTTGATTTAACTACTGATCCTACTTTATCCTCGAGAAAAATTACTTACTTTGATTGTTTGACCATTAATTTTAGCGTTTCTTCGAGGGAAACAGTGTTGATCGCTCGAGGCTGCTTCTTTCTCAAGGTAAATTGTATTTACTATTTACTCGATCAGCTATTTTATTTTCTTTTCCCGGAGAAACCTTGTTTCTCGCCTGTTTGACCATCCGCGCTATTTCTTCTTTGAGATAAACTGCAGCGATTATTCGTGTAATCAACAAATCTACTTTTTCTTTCTTTACGAAGGAAATCGTGTGTTTAACGAAATCTCGCTTGTTTAGTCATTGATTCCGCTAACTTTTCCAAATAAATCGTCAATCATTCGCTCGATTGCCAATTCTAATTTTGCTTCGAAGCAAACTGCGTTGATTATTCGTATAACCTTTTTAATAGAAACTTTTTTTCGCCTATTTTATCGCCAATTTCCTTTTCAAAATAACATGTATTAATTATTCGTTTAATCGCAGATTTTATTTTATTTTATTTCTATTTCTATTTCGTTTTATCATCGATTTTCCGCCGTCTTCAAAGAAACCCACGTAAATTACTTTAATTGCTTTTCAAACTAATTTTATTTCTTTACTTTTAAATTAAGAAGCAGCAACGAAAATGCTACAATAACGGAAAAATTCTTCGGTTATCTCCACAAAGAACACGAAGGTATCGAACTTAGTGTATTGAGACATTTTGTTCGTTGGAAGTTAGTCGACGACATTTGGAACGGAAAGATACATTTGACATGATTTAGTGTGACGTTGAGAGAGAAAAATGGTTTGATCGAGGGTGCCCTTAATTACTAATTTCATAACTTGCTGTTAATCAATCTGACAGTGATATTAGTGGATGTGGTTGGTAGTGCCTGATTAATCGTGATCGATATTTTGAACAAAGAGCAACGAGAAACGATCAGTTTGGAGTTTCACTTTGACGTCGTGAGACTATCGTTAATTAGACATAGAAGAATCGTTTGGTGACAGATAAGGGTTTCAACTTCTGTATTCATTTTCTTCTATAGACTGAATTTAATTTTTCGCTTTGATAATCGTTTATAAAAGAGAAGCGATAATTATTAATTCTACCTAAGAATGTTACTAATAAATTAGGAAAAAGAAATTTTGATTGGATTCTTGATAATGAGTGAAAATTAATTTAAAAGATTGTATTTGAAATTTTGAGAATCGATCGAGTCCTCAGTTTCAGTGCAATGTAACGTTATCAGTCGCGTGAGTTTGGCTCATATGTGATTTATGTGCAAGCTAAATGTTTCCAACAAATTGTAGCATATTGATTTCTCAAAGTCCTGTATCAAATGTCTTGTAATTATAAGCAATTGTTTCGTTTGGACGATCAAGGGTAATATACTCTATTTTTGATTTTAAAAATGCCGCCATTTGTGTAGACGTACACACGCAAGTATTTATTATGTAGACACGATGGCTCGTAGACACGAACGTTTCTCGTTGTCGTATTTTCCAAACAGGTCAGTTATTTCGAGCACTCGACTACTTTCTCGCTCCTGACAATGACATTAGTCATTCTAATCGATGTCTCGAAATCGATGGTTCTTCTGTCAGCTATTTCGTTTCCGTGTTTATTCCATATGATAATATTGTTTCACGTATTCGCTTAAATTTAATTGGCAAATGATTAATTTCCCTGAATCCATTTTCAAGTAAACATATCAGTTTAACCTTTTGCTCTATCTGATACGAAAATGAACAATTTGATATAAAAATTTTGCGAAAGATCGATATATTATTTTACTTTTAACTTGAAAATCGTTCTTTTAATTTTTCAATATCTAATTAACCACCTCAGTCCCTAAGACCGTCTGTTTTAACGAATGGTAAATAATCAAATAATTGCGTTGATACATCAGAAGTACCATCTTCTTATATCCCTGATATTAGTGTTAAAACAGGTTTGAAAAACCTTTGTTACGCCATGCGGCTTGCCATAGATCATATTCTTCACTGTCGGTCGCGGCACTATAATGTCGCAGACGGATCGTCGCGGCTGCCCGGCAAAATAAACATTGTAGTGGCAAGCGCATGGTTCATTAAGCAGAGCGACCTCCAGAAACGTCGATTCGTGGCCGTTATTTGATCTGGCGTAAAAGAAGGTGGCGTGATCCGAAGGTAGTGGGGGTCGCCTTCCAGAAAGAATCAGAACGTTTCGAGAAGCCAAACAGTCTACACATATTTTGTATCGCGCATTCCATAGTCACATTTCTTTTTGTTATTCCATTTAGATTTTCTAGTTAATAAGTTGTGCAATAAACATTAATTTAGTTGTGTTGATTCTGTGAGATTTCATTGAACTACCCTTATTATCATAATCGAAATAAGGGAATCGATCAGTTCGTGGCGTCGATTGTTCAATCGTAACGAGAACTTACAACTCTCGTTGACGTGATATCTCGCGATCGCGTCTCTCCGCGAATGATCGAAACAACCTTCAATTATTTCATTTATTCTTAGCCTTCGATGGCTTAAAGTTTTCTCGGTTATTTTCCAATAGAGTTCAATATATTGATCGAAAACTTAGTTTAGTTAAGCACTGTAACCGGAAGTCACCCTTAAGTCGCCGGGTAAGAGGATTACGAGTAATAAACAAACAATATTAATCAGAAAATTATTCCATTCAATTTTTCTCCTGCATTTAATTAAATATGACAGAGTCAACAAACTTTCCTTCGGTTCTTCTATCTCATTTGCAAATCTATAATATCGATATCCAAACGATAACTCGAACACCATTAACCAGCATTCGAGGCTATTTCTTTCGTCGAAACTTTCCTCAGACATGTAGATATCACGTTGACATCGCCGCGTATACCGAATCAGCCCTTTTTAAAGATGATCCCGCGAGCGTGGTTCGTATGCAATTCAATTTGAACGAGTCGCGTGTCACGATTCACTTGACTCCCGGCACAGTAATTGGCCGGCACTCGAGCATACACTTACACTTAATTTAACGTTTAACCGAATCGAAAACAAAGCGAACAGTTGCCGGACTTCGCTCGTTCTTTCAGTTCATTTCCGAACGTCTTTCGATCAGCATATCGGGTCTCCTCTTTCATCTCCGTTGTCTTTCAAAATCTAAAATCATAATTGAGACTTTGCTGCTCGAACTATGGAAGGGGAAAACGTGAATGACGGGTAAGATTGTTCCTGCGTTCTGTCAGAAAATAATTTCCTGTTTGTGGGAGAGGAAAGGAGCATTGTAATTGGAATTACAGAATGTGAAACATCAAAGGAACTGCCGAATGACATTTATTTCAAAGACTAGAAGACTGAAAACTTTGTTATACGAATTTTATACTGCTACGCCTGGAAATCAAGGATGGATTCTGTTTCAGCGAAATGAAGGACGAGAAGAGTAACTCTATATTGCCCACTGAAGCGACTCGATTGAGACCAAGATTGGAAAGTTTCGATGATGTTCTGCCGTATGTCGGTGACTACGGGGGATATCAATGGCTGTTGTTATTGTCGTTACTACCTTATGGCGCGACGTACGCGTTTCTGTATTTCTCGCAATTTTTCATTACGATTATTCCCACGGAACACTGGTGCAGGATAGACGAATTAGTAAACTCGAATTTCACCGAAGAAGAGAGGGAAGTATGTATAATGAAGGAAAGAAAGAAAAGGAGATATACGTAGCAACGAAAGCTCCTTTAAACTTTGAACGATATTTTTGATTGTTCGTAGAAAGTGACTTTGAAATATTGTGAAAAATATGCGAGATATCGCGATTTCTGGAATTTCTCGAATTTTCGAACATTTCGAAAATTATTAGAAAATATTGTAGAAAAATTCCACGATAAGATACAAGATATTTTTGGATTACTCTGTCTGGACTTTGGTTCTTATTTTAATAATTAAAATGATCAATCATCTATCGTATGGGGTGTTTAGGATTAAGATAGCGATTCCAGTGACGAACGTTTATCCTTATTACGAACAATGTCAACGGAAGGACGTAAACTTCACAGAGCTGTTGAAGAGCGATAAGAGCCTGAGCTCATCGGGTTTCCAAACAAACAAAACGATAAAATGTACTCAATGAGAGTATAATTTTACGCAGATTCCATATCCTAGTATAGGAACTGAGGTGAAGTATTCACATCGTTGTCTGAATCGCATGCTTCGAAATTCTTACACTTCTGCTGCGTTCTTTGAGTCATTTCCAATCTACTCTAACCTTGTTATAGTAAATTTCTTAAGTTTAAAGAAAGTATAAGACGATAATTGTTAGTACGGATAATTCCTCGTTCCGATTTTACGCGAACGTTTTTTTCAGAGCATAAAGAACTCTTTCATTCATCGAACTGCGAGCAGAATCGAGATATAAAAATTCGAAGACCGCAGCAGGATTAAAATTATATTCTGAAAAATATGAATCTGGTTTTTCGCTGACTAACTCTTAACCTTGGTGATTAGCTAGATTGGGTATGCGACCGAGAATACCTCGTACCAACGGCGCAGGCCATCTTCTTCTGCGGATCCATCATCGGTGGTTTCCTAGTCGGTTGGATCGCCGATCACAAGGGTCGTATCCCAGCTTTAATGTTCTGCAATGGTATCGCCCTTTTTGCCTCCATTTTCACTGCCAGCGCAAATAGTTTTTGGTCATTCGCCGTCTGTAGGTTTCTCGCTGGACTGGCGTTCGATAACTGTATCAACATTCCTCTGATTATCGGTAAGCCTTCTACGAAGTAGAAAGTGCGAGAGGTTCGACCGATAAGCCAATGTTTCAGTCACGCGAGAGATAACGTTAGTATGAAGTCAATGTTTCTATTACGTGAAAGATGATGTTGCGTGAGAAATTTTTGATGAATTGTTCCTCGAAGATAATTTTGACGTTGCTGTACTCGATTGAACTATACGGTTCGAGTTCTTGATTCAAGAGCTTTTGCCACCACCAGAGGTGAATATATTGATTTTGTTATTGTTAAAGATCGTTTCATCGATTTTCATGTCGTCGAGGATAGTTATATCTTGATATTCTTAAATCGAGTTATACAAGGTGGTTGGTAACTGGTGGTACAAGCGGAAAGAAGTCGAAAATATAGAATACAAATTTTTTGTTTAATTCTTCCATCGAGACAACGATCTACAGTGAGATCCGTTATAACGAGACGCGATAAAGTGCACGCGTATCGAGCGAAAATTCAAAGTCGATTTTCTCGAAAACAAAGCCTCGAACGAAAAATTTTTATTCTATATTTTCGACTTCTTTTTTCGCGTAGAATCACCCCCTTTCCGCTTGTACCACCAGTTACCAACCACTCTGTATATTCGTTCGAAATGAAAATTATCACAAAATTTTCAACACGTAATTCGTTTAAATACGTTAGAAGCAAAACACGTGCATTATGTAGCGCTTTTTGTTATACGGACCAGCTCAAACTCGGAACATTCACGTTTGCAGAGTAAACGGATTAATTTAAAATCGGAATTATATTTATAATCTTACAATTATCCTACAATTATGTTGATGGTATCGTTCATTCGGCTCGTCATCAATTGCTCCATATTAATAATAACCGGTTTCACTCGATAAATCTTCCATGTTCTATTACTGCAACATAAAGAATAATCGTCGTTAAGTATCTTGATATAATAATCAGTTATTCCGAGAGTCATCGACGATCAATTTATCCCGCAGTGCTCGAATATATGGCTGTTTCGAAACGAACGTTGGTCGTGAATATCGCCTTTGGCGTATACTTCGCAGTGGCCAGTACAATTTTACCATGGATAGCCTATTATATCGCGAACTGGAGATATTTTACTTACGTTACTGCCATACCGCTGTTATCTGTCGCTATCACACCGTGGATTCTTCCCGAGAACGCCCGGTAAGTAAACTCCTAATCGTTCGATTATTCGAATTCTCAACTTGCGCTTTGAGATTTATGCAAATTTACTTATCGATCCATATCACTCGTATTTGCTCTGTTCAAGCTGGTACGTTTCCAACGGGATGATGGACAAGGTTGTTGAGAAACTACGGAGAATAGCTAGGATCAATCGCAGAAATCCAGACTCGCGTATTTGCGATATATTCGTCGTAAGTTCGATCAAATAGAATTCTAGAAAGCTTACGCGAAATCATACGGTACAGTACTTGAATCTGTGCTGACAGATATATTTGATTCACGTCGAAAACACACAGACTCGCGAATGTATTTTAACATGCATAGACAGATTTTAAAAATGAAACGTGATGAAAAATAAAATATGAAATGAAACTTGACTGTCGCGATTCCATTGTGGTATTATATCGATCTCGTACAAAATTTGAAGTAAATCTGGGAATTTATATAGAAATTATAAAATATTTACAATTTACAAGTACAATCGGGGATAAAAATAAGCTGCTATAGTTAATGGAAATAGATGTGAAGAAAGTATAATCAAATTAGTATCAGCCTCATATACTTGAGTTTTATTTATTATATTTCCTTCTAATAATATGCAGATAGTTCAGCAAATGATTGAAATGAATTTTTACATTTTCTCCACTAATCCACTTAGTTTTGTTCCCGACTGTATTTCGGATCAGAAAAGTATTTAATCAACCAACCACCCATTATATTAATAAATCTCGATATCAAAAGCCATGCCGACTAATTCCATAAAACAGAATGCAAAGTGCCACTGTTCGTGCTATCTATTAATGACGAATAAAATGAAAATAAAATTTCTTTTCAGTGTGTTATGAATTTTGAACTGTGTAAGGGCTAAAGGCACGACTCGTATTATATCTTTCGTTAATTATTCTCGAAATAAATTCTTGCAGAGTAACATGGGGGCACCGGACAAAATTCAAGAATCAGCGACGCTGCTCGATCTGTTCAAAACGCCACGGTTGGCGAGAAACACTATTCTTCTAGTTGCATTCTGGCAAGTATAAGATACGAGTTCATGTTGCGAGAAAATCTTCATAAATAACCGATACAATCTTGTAGGTGTTTCACCCTGATCTCGTTCGACGGTCACGTGTATTCATTAAAACTTATCCAGAGCTCGGTGTTCGTGTCGTTCTCGATCGCCTGAACTTCCAGCTGGGTTATTACTCGCCCTGTTGCTCGACCGATGGGGTCGTAGACTCTGCGGATTTCTCACGATGGCAATGACCTGTGTACTCAGTATCGCTGAACTTATGCTGTATTCCAGTAAATATATCGATCTGTTTATTAAAGTAAAATTAAAACGATTATAATGACGTATTATTGAGAAAAATCTGAAATTAAGTTGATGATGAATGTAAAAGAATTTTGGCAACTTCGAAGGTATTAATCTTGGAAAATAATTATTTTGATGGAACTAGAATTTAGGAATTATTGAGAATTAATTTAGTGGCGAAATTGAAAGAGGTGTGCACATTTTAGAAGGAATAATTTTCTATATGTTGGTTTTCTATAATTTGGAGATTTATAGAAGTTTAAAGTTTGTGTGAAATTTTAATTTGATTTTGATTAAGCTTCGATCGGACTATATTTTTAATTAAACTTACAATCAAGTATTGTGTACCCAGGATTAATTTTGTATTTTTTAATTTATTCCCCAGTGCTCGCGAAATTAGTAATGTCAATATTGTCGCGATTCTGTCTGAACAT
>NW_022883689.1:0-21694 GCF_011952255.1 Bombus vosnesenskii
AAGATGCAAACAGCATAACAAGTAATTACACCTACGTCTAAGTTCGTGCAACCAACAAGGACTTCTTTTATAATGACTGCATTATATGCTATCGTCAGCATAGAACGACGGTTCCAACAGTTTTAATTTAAATAAAAATTTGTTAATCGGTGTCGAAAGTTTGAAGTTACTTTATATAAAGAATATAGTTTTCTCTTGTGATTTTACCTCGACAGCTATAGATTTGTATGGTATCATCGTGTGATTAAAGGTCCATCCATATTGGCATGGTTTTATTGGCCAGGATGGGTCTGCCTCTCTGATACCACTCTCCAATATGTCGGTATAGTTCACACTGTACATGTTACATCGCGAAAACGAAGTCGCACCTTCCGCCAGCAATTCCTCACTCGACGCTGGAGGGATCGATAGTGCAATCCTACATAAAACAAGAATACGTTACATTAACGATGATGAAATTTGCAAGAAGTATTTTTAAGAATACTAATTTTCCTTTGATTTTCTTATCTTTTTTTAAATAACCAAGGAAAAATGACAGCAAATGGTAGAGAGAGGGAGAGAAATTGGAAAACTAAGATGAAAATTCTACTCAAAAGTGCATAGTTTTTAATCCTAATCTTAAATTAGTCCAATTCCTTGAAACTTAATTCGAATCCTGTTTAAATAAAAAATGTGACAAAAGTAATATACATAACAATATAAAAATCTATAATAATTTCTCTAATAAAGAATAACGACGATATCAGTAACAGTAATAACACATTATCTTTAATAGTGTTTACATTTTCGCATTTTTAAATTTTCTGTAAAAATAAAATTCGCATAAAAATCCGCGGCCTATTTATTATTTATAAATCTGCTTTTTCAAAAAAAAAAAAAAATCTAAAATGGGAAAGGTGAAAAAATAAAACAACAGGAAAACAAAAGCACAAAATATAAAAGAGGAAAAGAGACAATGACCGTAAAAATAGGAACAAAGGCAAGAGCTGGAAGGACGATCGTCCCGTATCTGTTGCACTCCGAGGCATTCGAATTGTGTTGGGATTTAATTACCGATCGCTGCACGTATCGGTGAGTCTATTTCCAGACAAATAAACGGTACGCGGGGAGATTCGAGAAATTATGCGAAAAGAAAAAGAAGTTCCTAGCCGATCAGTTCGCGGAACACGTGAACGTCTAGAATCTGCCGGAGGTCGTCGACCAAACTGGTTTCCGGCGGGCCCCCGGAACGCTAAGAAATCGTCGATCTACAAAGCGATAGTTTCGCCTTGGCCAGGGTGATTCAATGGAAAACAAGCGTAACGAACGATTTTCCTCGTTGACGCATCGTAGAAAACCAGATCTCGCATGCGTCGTCAAGAATGGTAACACGATTCGTTGGAATCGTGCCATCCAGACTTCCTATCCTTTCACCGGTAATTCCTTACGTTCTTGAAATAGAACACGTGACAAAGACGTTGATAATAGTATAACTATGTAATCGCGATTTCCAACTATTTTTATCTCGTCGCAAACTGGTTACAGGTATCTCCCCCACTCCCGTACGACACGATATTTACATATGCATTTACATATACAACGCGATACCTGGGTTTTCCTGATTCAATAAACACAGTTGTTTCGTGCAAGTTATCAGATATTATATTGTGGTTTTAAAGAAACAAATTGTCGCGATGCGATACGTTATCACAGCTGAGAAAATGGAAATCTCCGTGCAAGTGGAAGATTCTGTCGTCGAGAATATTTATTGCGACCTGCATGGAAAACAAACAGGCTTTCGAGAAGCCTGGTTTAAACTACGTGCACGTGACTTGAACAGATATGTACATATGCATATAAATTGTCTCCTATAGAAGGTGGTTAATTCTAGACATCGAAAGGAACGTCTTTAATGAAAACATGTATTGATTTGTTATACGATCAACATGATTATTGACCATTTCGATCTGCCCGAGCTGAAAATGTCTATCGCGTAACAGGGTAAATTCGAACATAAAGAAACTATGTAGGATCGTTCGTTACGTATAACTCAATAATTCAAATAAGACAAATTGCACATAAAGTGTCACTTACTTTTGTTTGTCTGTGAGGTTCCATCGTTCGAGTTCCGGAACGGTACACCAGTGTTCAGCTGGCAATAGCGTGATGAAGAACTGCGTGAAGTAGAGGAACGCGTAGACGAAGGTGAAGGAGAATGATGAAAAGGAACCATTGGTAGCGGCTGGCCTCGCCAACGTACGGTAGTATGTCGTCGAAGGTTTTGATCTTCGGACGTTCGCCCTCCTCGGCTTTTACGGACTCCACCATGACTGTCATTATCTCGATATCTGCGAATCAACGATCCTCGATCACCTACTTAACTCGAATTACACGTTACGAGGAAACTAAGTTCAAGGTGAATGGGGTCTTATTAGGTCGTCGAATAAATTCGTGTTGCAATGCGTTCATACCTTTTTATGTGTTTTAGGAATACAGATCGATAAACGATCAAGGTGATCGATCTTATGATATACAGTGGCTCACGGAAGTACTCGAAAACTTTCATATCACGAAACTATAATTTCGTTAGCACTCTAACGAGATACGATTATCGAGATTATAATAGTAAAATTTGGAATCAATCTGAGATTGTATATTTGTTACGCCATGCGGCTTGCCATTGATCATATTCTTAACTGTCGGTCGCGGCACTATAATGTCGCAGACGGATCGTCGCGGCTGCCCGGCAAAACAAACATTGTAGTGGCAAGCGCATGGTTCATTAAGCAGGGCGACCTCCAGAAACGTCGATTCGTGGCCGTTATTTTATCTGGCGTAAAAGAATGTGGCGTGATCCGAAGGTAGTGGGGGTCGCCTTCCAGAAAGAATCAGAACGTTTCGAGAAGCCAAACAGTCCACACATATCTTATATCGCGCATTACGTAGTCACATTTCTTTTTGTTGTTCCATTTATATCTTTCTAGTTAATAAGTTGTTGCAATAAACATTAATTTAGTTGTGTTAATTCTGTGAAATTTCATTGAACTACCCTTATTATCATAATCGAAATAAGGGAATCGATCAGTTCGTGGCGTCGATTGTTTAATCGTAACGAGAACTTACAACTCTCGTTGACGTGATATCTCGCGATCGCGTCTCTCCGCGAATGATCGAAACATTTTGGTCCTTCGAGCCGGACTACGTGCCAGTGAAGAGTGCACTTACCAGTGACCACACAGTGCCACGTGACTTTATCAAAACCAGCAGCGGAAGCAGGAGCATCCACTACAGCGAAACCAGTGACGTCAGGCGCGTCATCTTCGAAGAAGCACATCCCATTGGCAAGGGAACGCAACCACGCAGCCTTCCGTCGCAGCTGGACAATCATCAACGCAACGAATTTCACAACTTAACATACACGCGACCTCACGCCGCACGACAGTAAGGTAAGCTCGTTCCTTATTTCAACCATCTCCTATCCTCGGCAACGATGACGAGCGAAGACCAACTCATCTCCCTGCGTCGGAGACGAGGCTATTGTAGCGGCCGATTCACATATTTATCGAATCGACTGGACGAGTACGAGCAATCTGAGAGTCAGCAAAATTCCTTATTAAAGAATTACGAAAAACAACTGACCGAAGTTGCGAGTCAATTCGAAGCGATTCAACTCGAATTAGAAGTATTGGACGAGGAGGAACAAGCGCGCGGCTTCGAAATAAGGGATCAGTACGTCGCGGTAGACACAAGGCTACAAAATCTTCTGAGGAACGCGCAAACAGCTTCGCCGTCGACATCCATAAACCCTCCAACCTGTGCATCATCCGCAAGTTTAAATCCGATATCCATTAAATTACCAGATCTTCGGCTCCCTACCTTTGACGGAAGCTTAGAAAAATGGAACACGTTTTATGATACCTTTTCCTCCACAATCGATAAAAATCCTAGTCTCACTGACATACAGAAATTCCATTACCTGCAGTCCGCCCTGCAAGGAGAAGCAGCCGATTGTTTAAACGCGTTACCCCTTAGTAATGTAAACTACAGTCAGGCTATTGCCGTTCTCAAGGAAAGTTTCGAATGTCCACGATACACAGCTTTCAGTCACTGCATGGCAATAATTGATTATCCAAGGATAACCAAGGAATCTCCAACGGAATTAAGGCGCTTAGTCCACACATTTAAACAACACATATATGCATTGAACAAATTAGGAGAATCCTACCCCGATACCAGTGCTATGCTCAACAGCCTCATCCTCTCGAAAATACCACTAAGTATCCAAAAGCAATGGGAAATGACGCTGCCCAATAACGAGGTGCCTCCGTACATTCATTTACTAAACTTCCTAGAGAGATTAGCACGAAGCTCCAGACCGATCACCACAGTCAGACAAACAAGAGAATCACCGGAACAAACTACTCCTGTCCGTCAACGCGCATCACGAGGGCATGCACTTACGGCGACACAGGTTACTCCAACATGCCCCACCTGTCAAGGACCACACCCCATTTGGAGATGTGACACCTTCAAAACCAAATCCCTTCGCGAACGCATTCGGGAGGTCAAAAGGGCATCACTATGCCTCAACTGCCTCGGGAAAGGGCACACAACGAAGCATTGTTTCGCAGGATCATGTCGCGTATGCGGAGAACGACATCATACAATGCTGCATAGGACAAAACGCCATTCAGGGTCTCGTTCCAGCACGTCCAGCCCGAAATCTTCCCCATCAAATAGCCGATCCATAACACCTTCTTTGCCACCCTACGTATCACCCACTCGTCGCAAAAGGCACACAACAGACCACAGATCGGAAACACCACGAACAGCCGCGTCTCCAAGTCCACCGCCCAGTGACAAACGAACACACAACCAATGACGCCGACGATCGACGACTCCGTTCATGACCGAACATATCAAACCAATAGCATCCGAATTACTGTCCAATGATCTAGTCATCACAGCGCAGATTAATATTTTGAATGATAAACAGCAACCAATCCGTTGTCGAGCGTTGCTCGACACCGGATCCAGTATGAACTTCATTACCGAGGAATTAGCAAAATCGTTAAAGATAAGGCAAAACAAATGTTCGGTCCCGATCGGAGCTCTAGATACCTTGACAACGACCTCTAAGCGACACATCACGGCCACGATCACTTCCACTGACGGTACATACACGCGGACATTAACGTTCCTTATCATTCCAATCATATCAACCTTAATTCCCAGCGAACCCATCGATCGTTCGACACTTGAGATACCAAAAAATCTCAAATTGGCCGATCCACGATTTCATTTACCAGCTCCGATAGATGTACTATTAAGCTCAGGTTCAACACTCGCGTCGATGTGTGTGGGACAAGTCAACCTCACGCAGCCAGACGAGCCTGGACTGCGTCTGCAAAAGACGCGATTCGGATGGGTAATCGGGGGGAGTCCAACTTCCCAAACCGCTACAAACATATTTCACACATCCACGACGACTTTACAAGCAGACCTCGCGCGGTTTTGGGAAATCGATGAAGGACCCTCAATTAAACATATCTCAGAGGCAAATCGACGATGCGAAGAACACTTCCAAGCCCACACCCGACGCACCAGCGAAGGACGATACATCGTCGCTCTACCTTTCAACGATCAGCTTCAGTCACTCGGATCCTCTAAAACGCTGGCGAGTAAACGACTCGCCTCACTCAATCGCCGATTCCAGCACGACAAACGCTTCGAATCAGAATATCGAACGGTAATACAGGAATACCTGGCGTTGGGACACATGACGAAGGTCAATGACAACCACTCCGACGACAACGGATACTATTTACCCCATCATGGCGTGACCAAAGCATCGAGTCAAACCACCAAACTCCGTGTAGTTTTCGACGGATCGGCACCAAGCACTACCGGAACCTCCTTAAACGATACACTTCACACAGGACCCAAGTTACAGGAAGATTTATTTTATATATTAATTAGATTCCGCGCTCATCAATACGTACTCACCGGCGACATCGAGAAAATGTATCGGCAATTCCTCGTACGACCAGAGGATCGGAAATATCAAAGGATATTATGGCGCAGCGCGAGTGGAGAAACAGAAACATATGAGCTTAACACTGTAACGTTCGGTTTATCCGCAGCCCCGTATCTAGCTATTCGGTGCCTCAAGCAACTGGCAGAGGACGAAGGACATCGATTTCCACGTGCAGCACAGGTACTGCAGCGGGATTTCTACGTCGACGACGCTCTCACCGGAGCTGAAACGAAGGACGAAGCCCTCACGCTCAGAACAGAACTCACCAATTTACTTCAACTGGCCGGCTTAAACATACGAAAATGGGCGTCAAACGATAATGACTTATTACACGGACTTTCCTTAGAAGAAACAAATCACCAACATTTTTTGGGCGACTCGCAAACCTTGAAGACGCTGGGAGTGATTTGGAATTCATCCGACGACTCTATTCTTTACTCGGTCGAAGTCAAACCCACGCCCTCTCGAGTCACGAATCAAACGAATCATCAGCTCGGAGATTGCAAAAATTTACGATCCGCTCGGTCTGCTCGCACCGGTGATTGTTCGGGCCAAGATGCTACTTCAACGAATATGGTCGTCGAAAATCGATTGGGATGAATCACTTCCGATCGAGTTACATACAGAGTGGGAAAGGTACTATGCCCAATTACCCTTATTAAACAACGTCAGGTTCCCACGCAAGGCAATAATCGAGTCCGCAATGGAAATTGAACTGCATGGTTTCTGCGATGCCAGCGAAAAGGCTTACGGAGCCTGTATTTATCTTCGAACCCTTAACACCAACGGCCGTGTGTGGACCCAACTTTTAACCGCAAAATCGAAAGTCGCCCCACTCAAGTGCCAGACCATTCCTCGGCTCGAGCTGAGCGGAGCACTCCTTCTTACGTCCCTGATGTCGACAGTACAACAAGCCCTATCACACAAAATTACTCGAACTATCTATTGTACCGATTCCACTATCGTCCTCCATTGGCTCAATACATCACCTCACACCCTTAAAACATTCGTCGCTAACAGAGTCTCCGAAATTCAAACAAAAACCAGCATCCGCGATTGGCGCCACGTTCCTATCGACGACAATCCCGCGGACTTAATATCACGCGGCCAAACACCCGAAGAGTTTCTGCGCCCAACCATCTGGCAGCACGGTCCTGCATGGCTCTACCAGTCGGAAGGCTATTGGCTGACATGGGCGCTAACACCGCAAATTGAAGTACCGGAGCAGAAGGGGGCGATTTGTCTGTCCACAAACCCCGCCGATTACTGTTTGTTGCAAAGGTATTCATCCTGGCCCAAGTTGATACGAATCATAGCTCGTTGCCTCCGTTGGAAACAGAAAAGGAACCGAGCGGCACCCCTAACCGTTACTGAATTACGCATAACGCACAATAAACTGATAAAATTGTTGCAAAACATCCATTTCTCCGAGGAAATTCGCACACTCCAAAAAGATCGGAACGCGGCGATAAAGGGTAAGCTCACGCGACTCAATCCGTTCATAGACAAGGAAGGAATATTGCGAGTCGGGGGTCGACTCAGTCATTCGTCGATGACCTTCGCCCAGAAACATCCCATAGTATTACCTAAGTCATCCGTTACAACACGCATCATAGACCACGAGCACAAGATCCACATGCATTCCGGAACGCAGGCTACGTTATACGCAGTAAGACAAAGATACTGGCCCGTTGACGGTCGAAGTCAAGTATGGCGGGCGATCAAAGGCTGCGTCCGCTGCTGCCGCGCTCAACCACCGCCGGTAGAATACGTGATGGGTAATCTGCCGGAGGCGCGAGTAACGGAATCTCGCCCATTTACAAACGTCGGCGTCGATTACTGCGGGCCGTTCCACATCAAGGAAAAACGAGATCGTAACCGTCGTCAGATAAAAGTATACGTAGCCATTTTCGTATGCCTAGCAATTAAAGCGGTACACATCGAGCTCGTTGACGATCTCACTAGCGAAGCCTTCATCGCCGCTCTTCGCAGATTTATCGCTCGACGAGGCTATTGCTCCACCATCCATTCTGATAACGGCACCAACTTCAGAGGAGCAAGCAACGAATTACGAGAGCTTCACGATTTATTACAATCGGACGATCACAAGGAAAAAGTAACCGCATTTTTAGCCGACAAACAAATCGAATGGCGCTTCATTCCCCCTCATTCGCCGCATTTCGGTGGGCTATGGGAAGCAGCGGTGAAGTCATTTAAACGCCACCTCAGGCGTGTAGCCGGCAACGAGTTACTCACCTCTGAACAATTGAATACTCTTATCATAGAAATAGAAGCAGTCCTCAATTCCCGCCCGCTAACTCCTATCTCCACCGATCCAAATGATCTCCTAGTCCTCACTCCCGGACATTTTCTCATTGGCGATTCACTAATGTGCTTACGTGATCGAGATTTCAGAGACATTCCATCGAACCGACTCTCCAGATGGCAGCATATCCAACAGCTTAAACAGCATTTTTGGAACCGCTGGCATAAGGAGTATTTGAACGAGCTAACCAACCGCAATAAGTGGAGCAAGGGTGGACACGGCATCCAAAAAGGCACAATCGTCATCCTCAGAGAGGACAACGTTCCCTCCATGCATTGGCCTCTGGGCCGAGTTATCAAGGTTCATCCAGGCGCCGATGGTGTCATCCGGACAGCTACAGTTCAGACGGCAAAGAGCGTTTTGGATCGGGCCGTCAAAAGGCTTGTCCCACTGCCAATTCAACCCGATCTCGAGAAACCCGAACAACTAGCCACCGAGACGAACTAAGATGGGAACTTCAACCACATCTCGCTAATTTGATCGGTACCCTCTCAACGGGGGGAGGATGTTACGCCATGCGGCTTGCCATAGATCATATTCTTAACTGTCGGTCGCGGCACTATAATGTCGCAGACGGATCGTCGCGGCTGCCCGGCAAAACAAACATTGTAGTGGCAAGCGCATGGTTCATTAAGCAGGGCGACCTCCAGAAACGTCGATTCGTGGCCGTTATTTTATCTGGCGTAAAAGAATGTGGCGTGATCCGAAGGTAGTGGGGGTCGCCTTCCAGAAAGAATCAGAACGTTTCGAGAAGCCAAACAGTCCACACATATCTTATATCGCGCATTACGTAGTCACATTTCTTTTTGTTGTTCCATTTATATCTTTCTAGTTAATAAGTTGTTGCAATAAAGATTAATTTAGTTGTGTTAATTCTGTGAAATTTCATTGAACTACCCTTATTATCATAATCGAAATAAGGGAATCGATCAGTTCGTGGCGTCGATTGTTTAATCGTAACGAGAACTTACAACTCTCGTTGACGTGATATCTCGCGATCGCGTCTCTCCGCGAATGATCGAAACAATATTGAAGATATATATACATGAGACAATGTATATATATTTCGCAAATATATATGTTAAATGAAAAATTAATATGTATATAACACATGATGATGATTTTACTACGTACATCGTGGCTTATTATTCTTATTAATTTAGCGAATAATCGACTGCTCAAATACTCTGGTAATTTTTATATATAAAATAACAATAATATATGTTTCCAATAAATATATGAAATTTCTATATACACGTTTAGATCTGTTTCAAATTTTCTCAATGTAATTACGACGATCGTGTCTCACTTCAGTGTCAATGAAATCTCAAAGTGTCTCGTATAAAAATCACCAAAGGTTTGTTTAAGTGCCCGAGTACTTTCACGTGAGCGACTGTTGTTTTAGTAGCAAGTTCTCTTATGTCTATTTCTTCGTTACATTTAGCCGGATAATTTCTCATGTTTATCAACGTGTTATGATGTTTCTCTTATTAAGCGGAGAAATCTCTTCTTCGCTAAATTTTCTTAAACGGGTTCAAGGTGAGGTGAACCACATTGTTGAAATCAAGATGAAGAAGATGAAATCTAAAGTCGAGATGAAAGGAAGTAGATGTTTGTATTGTCTAGATATATTGCCATGCTACTTTTTGACACGATATAATCTTAGGTAAAGGCTAATTCAAGGTGATACAGAGTGTACTGGAAAAAGTGATTTGAATTTGCTAGAGAGGAAGAGAAAAGGAAAGATCCTTGAACATTTTTGCAAGGTTATTGCAAAATGGAGGATACTATCGAAGGCTTATTGCTGTCACTTGTACGTTCTAACTGGAGTGTCCTTTAAATAATTTGTTTCTTATTAGATCCTTTTTGCAAATAGGAAGATAATATTTTTGGGACGTGAGAATTGTTAAATAAAAATGTAATGTAATCAGATGTAAATTGTCATTGGAATAGAAGAGTTTGTTTAGAAGAAATGATCATGAAATACACAAAATGTATCATGCGTAATGTGTAAATAATAATTAATTCCAAAGACAATTAATGAAAATTTTAAATAATAGAGCACCATACCTCCGGTTCCTGCTTATTTTGACACTGTGCAGAATGTCACACGATTGTTGCCTTTTTTTTTTAAAGATTATTCAGTTAAGAAACAAGCACCAATAAAAAAGCAATTATAGTTAATTATTAAAAAATCCAAGTAGGTGTTACATAAATAAAATTATCAAGGAAGATATTTATCGTAAAGATTGTGTGCTTATGAAAGAAGTAAACGAAATTATTGTAGCGCCATAGTAATTTGTATGAATCTTTGAATCTTGTTTAAATAAAATTTTCGATAAAAATTTGATTCTATCAGTGAACGATTACTACAGTTAATTACTGGATAATTAAAACAAGTAAGTAAAATTATTGTTACAATAATCCCGACAAATTCGTGATATTATTCAACTAGAATCGTTAAGAAAAAATTCGACACCGTTAGCGAACGCCATTTTACTTTTACTTCACGAAGGCTAACGTTATAAACGTTGAATCAAGAGCAATCATTTTCAATATAAAATATACGCGTGAAAGCTTTTGCTCCCTTTGATAATTGAATCCTTAATTTGCCGCCAATTAAACTCTTTCCCAACCACCTTCGTCTTCTAAGAAACCTTTCATACCCCAAAGAGAAATCCCCTTTTGCACAAACTCGCTTTTTTTCAACCATCGTACATATGGTACATCGTTCAACCATCAACATGATATGATATTTACACCGTGCAATTTACACGATTCAGATCTCAATCTTGCAAATCATTTCGAAAATAGATCGATGATTAAATCGATTATAAAATCGTTCCTGCAAGTTTTAATTGATTAATTATTTCTTTATTTGATGAAATATTATTTATTATTTAAATATCGTTAATTTACTAGCGTTCAATGAAATTTCTCGTAGAATTAAGTTCGTTTAAAATATTATTAATTTAATGACATTTTTTGTAAGATAATTGCGGTTAGATTTGATCTTTCACGAAATCTACGAGATGATCGCGTTCGATTAATCACCGATGTAGCGCATATGTAAAACATTTAAAACAGTCCATACATAGATGTTTCATAAGTGTAGATGGTTATTTATTACGGTTCTGTGTAATTAATGTTCGTTGCGATTACCACGAACTTAGATAAAAAAAAGAGTATTAATGACGAGAGAACCGGAAGTGACCAGTCCGTGACATAACTGTTATTTTCTAGGGGATTGGTAACATTTGCATAAATTATTTCGCGTATACTGTAACGCACTTTACGTTACAACGGTATGTCGATGGACACGAGAAAAGAATTTTTCTACCACAAATTGAATGGCATTTTTGGCGATAATGATTGTGTGGAATGATGACTACTTTAATTGAGATTCTAATCGAGATTCAAGTGATATATGAAGTTTGTACTTTCCAATAGGATAAATTGAGAAAAATGTCTTCGAAAGAGAATATGCTATTTTTGAATACACCATTTTTTAATAAGTCTAACAAATTCTGGATCTTTTAATTCACAAGGTTGCAAATCTCCAAATTGTTCAGTCTGAATTTTCGAATCTTCTAATCTCACGATCTTCGAATTTTCTAATCTTCGAATCATTAAAAATCCTAATTTTCATAGAATTTTCAAGGAAGCTATAAAATAAAAATATAAAATATAAAATAAGAAAATTTGAAAAAGATACATAATGCGTTAGATCCAACACCATTTGCTCATAGTAAAAAAAAAAAAAAAGATACAAGAAATTGTATGCAAAATAGGTAAACGTATTATAGTAAGTATTAGTCAATTATAGCAGATTGCTATCATTAATCAGTAATTATCCGAGTCGTAGCTGCATCTGTATATACATGAAGTATACAACACTAAAAATACATTTTCCTTAACAAAAATACTGAATAAACACATTCCTACGTAGCAACTAGTCAGCTGTGATAAATTGTTCGCTTTGAACAACGATCGACTAAGTTAGCATTGATTTCCGGATTGTGCGTAAAGCGTGCAATAAAACGAACACGTGTTTATCCCTAACGTTAAGCCAGGACCACCTAAATTAATACGAATTTTCCCATCAGGTACCGTCCTTATTCTGACAAAAAATGCAAGCGATATTTGTGCATGTAAATAATTTGTCTGTGTGTATATATAATAACTTATATGAAACAAGTATTGCGATATTTCTCGTACATTGCTAGATATAATGATTTTAAATAATTCTGGCTCAAAAATTCGATTAAGAATTACATTGCAATTTCTAGAAAATTGTTACAACATTAAAAAAGCGAGATCCCTTAGAATATGGTATATCAAAAAAATCTTACAACCAATAATTTTACGATTAAAAAATGTAAGAAACCTCCCCAAAGTAATCGATCCGTGAAATTAATGAGAAACGTATGCTCCAGCAAAAGCTACGCGTGAATATTGAACACAGCTTCAAAACCGACCTTTCCCGATTGAAAACGCATAGCAGAATAGCAATAATTCGTCCACCGACGCACCAATGAAAATGGAGGCTCGTAACGATCGTCATAACTCGAGTGTCAAACGTTCTCGGTAACCGGTTACACAAAAGTGCGCACCTTGAACAACTATTACATCCCAGAACTAATTAATAAGAGCGATCATGGCTAGCATGGATACATATAGTTTGCATACGTGATTTTTCCCTGCGGGGCCAGTTTTCTCGCCTTCGAATCGATCAGGGAAAGCGATCGTGATCGCGATCGAGTCATTGAAATTCATTCGATGCACACGAGATACAGCATAGCGTTTTGATCTCGCGGAACTCGCACAAACTACAAAGTCAAACTTACAGACTCGTAACAATACAAAGTGGAACGATCGTTTGGTTTCACTTCCAACCGTAAGTCTTCCTATTGATTGGTGTTCTTCTTGGTCGTAAGGGAAAACGAAGAAAAGAAAGGAAAGAAATCTGTTATTAATATTGGAATACCATCGTGTTCGAGGAATTATCGTTCTATTTATTTATTTATAATGGCGTTATCGAATTAATTGTTTCTTAATATGATACATTAAAACACTTATTGTAGTCGATAGAAACAGAAATTTTATTTAAGATTGCAATCCCAATTATCTGATTTTCCTGACGGACAATTTATATGGATCGATTGGAATTCATATAACAAGAGTTCACCAATTTTCTTCGCTACTCATCATTTTTCGTTCGCGTGATACGAGCTCACGTTCAAGTGAGTGCTTCAAATCGGTAAAAGTTCGATTAATTAATCGAGTTCTACCATATTTAACGCGAATAAGCTTTTGCATAATAAGCAACGAATGAAATAAAAATTTGTTGTAATACACAATGAGTAAGTTAGATTAATTATCGCTTTATATGATAAAAGTCCATGGTCCAGCGATAACATTGGAATTATCTTTTTCTTATTCATCTTGGAATTTATGATTGTTTACGGCGTTCTTTTTTGCGACAAATTGAGCTTATGGAAGTAATTTCTCTTCTAGAAAAATTGAACGCTAACGCCGTGTGCCAGGATAATGTGCAAGAACTAATGTACAAAGAGTTAATCATTTTGGCTTCTGAAAGACTATATGAGTCACGGTTGTCCTATTCTTGTTGCTTAATTGCAGTGTTTGACCACCTGTTCTAGAATAGTGAGTTTACCTCTCACTGATCGGCACCGATTGGTATTTTGTAGTACAGTGCTTTGTTAGTCGATCGTGGCATTTAAACATACCAAGTTCATAGAGAAGAAGGCAGTTTTCTAAGTTTACGTTCTTTAGAAAAACATAATTTTATCATTAAAACGTCCGACCTTTTGATACCCATCTAAATATGTTATACATAGTCTCGATAAATATCACGATAATGGATAAGTATATATAGTCGCGTTTCTGTTCCAATAAAAGTGAACACTATCGATGAACACTAAGTGATGCTATCGAAAATACTTGTATATTTTTAGAAATTCCAAAAACAACAAATCCGATGTCAGTGATTTTGTCTGATTTGCTAGTTTCTAGCGTTAAGATTGAATACACAGCTGGCAAATTTTCTATTTCAAAGATCTATTTAACTTTGTGATTAAACAGCTTTCTACAGTTTTGCGGATTTGTTAGTTATCTTCGAAAGAATAAGCAAGCTTTAAAGGACTTTGATCTAGTAAGTTTATTCCTCTTCAACCTTATACTTAATCATCAAGTAACGCTATAATTAGAAAATCAACATAAATGGATTTATCATATTTCTTCTGTCTAACCTTCTTTAAAATAATTAGCTGTTAAATGAGCCAGAGTTCTAGGAAATCTCCGATGTTGTTGATCTTCAACGAGATACAGATATCTGACAGATACTATCAAAATTCTATAGACGTCTATCCTTCAACTCTCAGCATACCAATATTTATGCCATCATCGACGTTTCTTCACAAAGGGTCCTTAAAGAAATTTATGATTCTGTTACTCCTAAGTTACTTTGTACTGTTATATTTTTGTTATAATAGTGCCTACTAGAAATGTTTACCTAGTATATAAGTTTCACTATTATTACCATTCTATCGTATGTTGTACTCGGAGTTAGTCACAGTTTCTCAGAAACGTCTAACTTACTCTTAGTTATCCTGGCACAGACGCTGTGTTTCACTTACTGAAAAAATAAACAAAAGAAGCAAAATGATGTACGTAATATACTAAAACATTCTAAGATACCGTGGTAATTTTTCTATTTCTTGTGTAAATCATTTCAACTTGTTTTTTTAATGTTTTTATTCCTAATTGGTACACCGAAATGGATGTAGCAAATGTATATCACGGTATTATCCAAATAGCTTAATATCCGAACGTTCTATTATCCAAACACAATATTTCTTCGTAACGAATGCCCTTTTCCGTTTCAAATATGTACATACGTATGTCGTCAGTGTTCATACACAATGTACTCTTTCCTTGATTTGATTCATTGAATTGTGATTATACGAATTTGGTATGAAACTAGGAAGCGTTCTAACTATCGCAGGAAAATACGATGTAAACGAGAAAACTGGAAAGTGATGTAAGCGCAACAAAATTAGCAAAAATACGCGATATTGGAGAAGCCAGAATCACAGACATTAAAGGAAGAAAAACATAATTGAAAATTCTTCAAAGCACGTAGATTCCTTGGATGTTGGCAACGGTAGAAAAGCCGTAAGTATTCTGATGTAATGAAATGTTTCACGTAGACGATAATAATGGCGATTTTATATAAATGAAAACAGCAGACGAAAAAGCTAATGAAAAGATATCTTCTCATGCCGAAGCACTCGTGGCACTCGTAGAAGAACTCCGATGATTCAAAGTACGATAAAGAACGTAACTCTGTGTAGTTATTTACGTTGAAAAAATTATCTGATTATGGATTCATAAATATTTAAAGAATCTGTCGATTACTCTTAAACTGTATTTGGATAAATGAAATTTCGTCTTCCTATTATTTCAGAAAAGAGAGGCTCTACTACATTGTCTGCAGTATGTTTCTAATAATTAGTAAAATATCTGAACTAAATAAATGTAGACGTGAAAGTCACTGCACATCAGTATATTAAGGGTCAACACAAATACACTGACTGTCAGATCACGAAGACATTTTAAAGAACTAATAAGGACAAAATTGTTTATTTAACAAATCAAAATCTCGATCAATTAACGGACCACCATTATATCGTGATATTTAACGAAACTTCCAATCTTAAGAGCCATATATTATTATATTATAGCAGTGTTATAGCAGTCATTGGCTCGGATTTTAATTAAATTGGTCGTGAAAGTGAGAAGAAGTAAAGAGACCGAGTAATCACGAAGAAATGGTATGTATGTAACTTGATCGAAGCAAATACCAAACTTTTAGTTGTTATCTTCAACGAGGGAAATTTGGTCATCTAAGTAGGTTATCGACGCAAGTGTTAATGAAAGATAAAACACGATTGGAGCAATGAAAGGACTTCATTCTTTTTCCTTCTTCGCGAAATAGCAAATATACAGTAGCTCACGTGAAAATATCTGAATATTTGTGCAAACATTTTGTAAATATATCATGTGTATTATGTTCGCGATCAATGAATATCACAGTAGTTCCTATATGAGTTTTCAGATTGACTGAAAATTTGACTGACCTACAATAGTCATGTCTCATTCCGATACTAAAGAAATTTTTAAATATTTTATGTAACGCATACAATAAAGATACGTAAGTTATCTATGCTAAATGCTGAAATACTTATAGAAGTCCTTTATGGATATAGTAGATATTATGATATGTGTGTTAGGCGAAACATTTTGAAGTTTAATTATCACCGTAATGAGACACGGCTAAGATAACACAGGTACGGTTATATCGAACAAGTTTTTCCCGATATGCTTCATAATGTTTCGTGTAACAGATAACATACATTATGCACCAAAGCCTTTTACGACCAGCGTTCAAATACTTTCACGACGAACCACTGTACCAAAATTCAAGTCTCACGCGACACATCGATACGAATGATCGGTGCAAACAAACGTTTACCTTTTCCACGATCGTCCGAGAGCAACGCGAAACTTCACTCGGCGTATCACAAATCTCGTCGTGGTTTTGTTTCTAAAACGAGAAACTCTCTGCAGAAGTCACAGAAATAAAATGAAATCTAGCTTCTTCACTTTTGTCCGACTCGATAAGTCGATTTCGAACAAACTTTACTCTTTTCTTCTTCTTCTTCTTCTTCTTCTTCTTCTTCTTCTTCCGGATGTCTTTTCACTGTTTCAACAGGATAAAACGGAAATTGGAAAAATAACAAAAAAAATCGCGGATTGCAACGACTCTCGTGATCCTGTGATCCAAGTCCAGGACACGTGCTCGATCTCGATCGTCACAATGATCTTGGGTGCACGGATCCTCGATTTTTCGGACGCCGCGCTACATCGTCGTTTAAAAGGGGGCACGCACCGACTGTTCGCCGCGTGGACAATTAGCGGGGCTTTATAGCGTATGCAAACGAAAGCGGAGCCCCACCAGCGTCGTGTGTGCGGCTATTGGACGATGACTTTGGTTCCCGTGGATCGTCCCGTCGACAGCAACGCCGAAGTCGAAGACGTCACTGGAGAACTGCGGGGATTTTACGATTCCAAAGAGCCGCTTCTCCTGCTTCACCGCGACCGTTGGGTTTTCTCGTGACTCGTTTGCACGCTTTTTTCCCTTCTCGCTCTTCTCACTACCATCGCAATCTTCCTTCTCCCTCGTCGCTTTGTCGCGACACGTATACGCGACCGGAAAGCGAGAGATATAAACTGGTGACGCGCAGGTGAGTGTACCTGCCGAGAACGTTGCGACGTTGTTGCATGGTTTGATATGTTTCCTCAAACTGTGTTTGGTTAACTAACTTAATTCGCCTGTTGGTGACTCATGGAAATTTGAGTGATATTACGAGGTGCAGTTGCGGAGTATTTGGAGTGAGAATTTGTGAATTTCCTGTGTTTCACCATGTTACGTATGGTAATTTACAGTGTTGTTTGTATAGTATAGTACAGATTGGAAGAGATACAATAATAAGCAGACAGCTAGGCTGGTTAATTGATCAGGAATATTAATTGAGTATGAATTGTTTAGAAGGAAAAGAAAAAAGTATAATTCTAAGTTGCTTTGCTGCGTACATTGGGATTTATGATATACGAAAGATCGATTTCTTTCAGGTAGGAAAGAATGATTATAAAATAGAAATTATTACGTAATTTTTAGTATCGCAGGTTTACCGTGGTATTGAATTCGGCTAATGATATGTGAACTGGAAAAACAATGATCATGTGAATCAAATGTTGATTATCCATCCGTCGAAGCGTTAGTCAGATATCGTGTAACTGATAGTTCCTTGAGTGGTTTTCAAAGTCGAACGATGAAACAATTTGAAATAATCGTTCCATTATCGACGAAATGAACGAATTTATCTAATGGGGCTCGTTAATTTATTCGACTTTTAATATTAATTACTAATTGTTATAGAAATTGATTTAACAAATTTGATATAAATTGATTTACCATTAATTAATCGATGGTAGAAAAGAGACGTTGGAAAATGAGTAATATGTAGCTTTAGTTTTACAGATTTTACAAAATAAATGTTACTATTTAAGAAGAAATAAATTTGATGGGGTAAAAGCTATATGGAAATATACTAACGACTTAACGAATTTAAATTTAAAGGACTTTAGAAACAAAGAAACAGAGACAAACTTTAGTTCTCGATGATACTTGACACGTGAATTGATTAACAGCTTGTCTTGCGTGATTAAATTTAATAGGATTAATTGAAAAGTTCGTATACCGTGTGTGAATCATGATAAAGTTGGTTTCATCGTAATTCACACGGTACTCGCAATGATCATTCAATCGGCAATTTTATTGTTCCAACATCACATCATTTACTTATCTTCGACTTGTACAGTTCTCTGTGTTTTACGCAATTCTCTTTTTTATCCATCATTTTCTCGCATAGCACTCGAGTAAAAGCGAATCAACCGTTCAGTGAACCATACTTTGTTTCACTATGTTTCTTCACATGGTAAATGTTTTTTGATATCTTTTTCAAATTGAAATTCTACGGTTCTTCGGTTTGTTACATTGTGAACGAAAAAATCAACAGATATATAGAAGAATATCGAGGTTAATCGCATCGACATTTTCAAATTTTATAACACTCAATTTTAACTTTCTAATAATAACTTTCAAATTTTCAAATTGTCGAACTTCTAAATTTCCGAATTTCCAAATATTCCAGTTTCGATGCGCTCGAAGTTCCAAATCGTCGAAGTTCCAAATTTCCAAACTTCGATATCGCCGGAGTTCTAATTTTTTGACCTTCTATGTTTATCCGAGAGATAAAAAAATTATGATCGGATAGTGTCGATTATGCCAATCGAGGATTACAAATTTTCTATTCGTGCGACCTTCGACGCCGAAAATAAATGAGCGCGATATTTTCCGTTTTTATCTTCCTCGAGCCGCAGTTAATTAAATCAATTGTCACGAAAGAACACGGTAGTTTTTCTGATTCCCGAAACAAAATAGCCCCATTGATAGCTTCAGGCAAATTCGCTGAGTAATGAAATCTACTCGCGAAACACGGAGACGCAGGGACTTAACCGTCAAAGATATTTGCTTCAGAAACCCGATACCCTTGAAAAAGAAAAAAAAGAAGAGAACTACATGTTATATACGCGAGATGCAAGATCGCTCTTACGATCTTTCTTACGCAACGGAACAGTTTGAAAACGAAGTTTGAATTTCGCGCGTATTCCAGTAAAGGGTTCCTCCTTGAAAATTCGCCAAAAGAAATCGAACGTGAAAGATTTCGTGAACGCGAAAAGCTATTCAAATTATTCGTCGATTTAATTCTCGAAATTCGTTGATAAATATTAATTATATTTTATCGCAGTGGAAGATAGATTTCGTAATAGACGCGCGAAGAAAGACGTTTTATCGATATTTATAAGAATTATAAGTCATCGTCTTGCGTTGATCTAAGAGGAAATCTAAAACAGAGGTATCTTCCTGCGAGCGGTTTGAACAACGTTCATAAAACGTTCCTTTTCGTTGGTTACAACGATCTTCTGCAAATTCGAAGATTGTCTCGGTTGCTGCAGTATATGTTGTTTCTAAGATTTGTCGATAAAAGCGCTAAATCATCGGGATTACTTATAAGTAACATACCTGTATCATTCCGTTTGATAGGTCTGTTCAACGTGTGTCGCGAGATGTTATTATTACCATAAACAGATAACGATTTTTGCTGACATTTTTTCAAAATTACGTCATCTTGTAGAGCATAGAAAATTGGAACAATCGGTATATCGCGCTGATTGATCTTGTCATTTTTGTTCGTCTGTATCATAAATTAACGTTAGAAGGCATATAGTATCTTTTTTCTTTCGCCTTTTTTTTCTTTTTCTTTTTTTTTTAGGAAGGAGGTTTCTCTTTTCTGTTGCAGGATAGTGCATAATTAATACTTTTAATAAATCCATTTTTATGCATACAATAGCTTTTGCCTGACTTTATAAAGACGTTATGAAAGTACGCACTGTGATTCTCACAGAAGACGTTCCTTTAATTACTCGATCGACAAGGTGATTATTAGCATGTTGTTATTCAGGGTCGTCAATTCTACGTTGCGAATATATAGGTATTTCTGATATCAATAACTCGTTATACTCGTTATGATTTGTATCCAATTTTCGTTTCATTATTTCCTCGTTATGTACAGTTTGTTTATAATTACTATGCATATCTACAGATTATCGTCTGTAATTGCTTGATATTGATTTCAAATTTTTATCGAAGTACAGTCATTCTTTATTTAATTTTGTAAATATTTATTATTTTGTAAATAAATAATTATTTTGTAAATATTTTAATCCAACTCGGAAGAAAAGTATTCTGTTCTGATGCTGCACGATGAATAAATTATTTCAGCAACTCTAGTGCGTTTTGTTATTTAACAAAATCCAAAAGGTGCACACGCCAAGATCATGGAAAGATACATCGTCGTTGATCGTTCTTATAAAATTTGCGTGCATGATAGCACCGATAACGTTGCGACATGACAACGCAACATGCCCGGGGATTCGTCTACATGTCGTACGTACACACATAGGACGACAACATTTGCATTCGTAATCGCAGCTATAAACGGTGCTTCACACATATCGCAAACTTCCTTATCAGCTCCTCTGAATAAAATCGAAAAGAAGATTTGATGATTCACGATAAATATAAAGTTTAAGTCGGAAGCTTGTCGTTGAAGAATTGAAACACGTAAAATACTGCTGTTTAATTTCGATATCATTTCTTTTTAATTATTGCTGCCTCGACTATTTGGACAAGCTACAGATCATTAAGAAATAGACTTATACCGCTTCCAAAATAATTATGATTACGCGATTATGCTATTCCATTTATTAACGATGTTTCAATTGATTCAAACGAACGAATATTCTAAGAGTGAAATTATAATTCGTTTATAAATAAAAGTTTTACGTTAAAGTACACGTAAGTCTCTCGTTTTATCAATTTTTGTCGAAAAATATACTTACATCACTTTTAAAATAAACGCTTCAGTTAAAAGTGGAAAGAATTCTGTTAAATACGAAGATACGTGTAACTGAGGAACTTTTGTCGAAGTAAAATGTGCATATCTGTTAAAATGAATAATACTTTGATATTTTTGAAGTTACAATAATATACGAAAAGATTCCTAAAATCAAATAAAACAACAACTTTGGTGTGATGTTATTAAATCGAACACCGCGGGTATAAAGATAAGATTAGTTTTATG
>NW_022883690.1:0-26055 GCF_011952255.1 Bombus vosnesenskii
GAAAATACCACTAAGTATCCAAAAGCAATGGGAAATGATGCTGCCCAATAACGAGGTGCCTCCGTACATTCATTTACTAAACTTCCTAGAGAGATTAGCACGAAGCTCCAGACCGATCACCACAGTCAGACAAACAAGAGAATCACCGGAACAAACTACTCCTGTCCATCAACGCGCATCACGAGGGCATGCACTTACGGCGACACAGGTTACTCCAACATGCCCCACCTGTCAAGGACCACACCCCATTTGGAGATGTGACACCTTCAAAACCAAATCCCTTCGCGAACGCATTCGGGAGGTCAAAAGGGCATCACTATGCCTCAACTGCCTCGGGAAAGGGCATACAACGAAGCATTGTTTCGCAGGATCATGTCGCGTATGCGGAGAACGACATCATACAATGCTGCATAGGACAAAACGCCATTCAGGGTCTCGTTCCAGCACGTCCAGCCCGAAATCTTCCCCATCAAATAGCCGATCCATAACACCTTCTTTGCCACCCTACGTATCACTCACTCGTCGCAAAAGGCACACAACAGACCACAGATCGGAAACACCACGAACAGCCGCGTCTCCAAGTCCACCGCCCAGTGACAAACGAACACACAACCAATGACGCCGACGATCGACGACTCCGTTCATGACCGAACATATCAAACCAATAGCATCCGAATTACTGTCCAATGATCTAGTCATCACAGCGCAGATTAATATTTTGAATGATAAACAGCAACCAATCCGTTGTCGAGCGTTGCTCGACACCGGATCCAGTATGAACTTCATTACCGAGGAATTAGCAAAATCGTTAAAGATAAGGCAAAACAAATGTTCGGTCCCGATCAGAGCTCTAGATACCTTGACAACGACCTCTAAGCGACACATCACGGCCACGATCACTTCCACTGACGGTACATACACGCGGACATTAACGTTCCTTATCATTCCAATCATATCAACCTTAATTCCCAGCGAACCCATCGATCGTTCGACACTTGAGATACCAAAAAATCTCAAATTGGCCGATCCACGATTTCATTTACCAGCTCCGATAGATGTACTATTAAGCTCAGGTTCAACACTCGCGTCGATGTGTGTGGGACAAGTCAACCTCACGCAGCCAGACGAGCCTGGACTGCGTCTGCAAAAGACGCGATTCGGATGGGTAATCGGGGGGAGTCCAACTTCCCAAACCGCTACAAACATATTTCACACATCCACGACGACTTTACAAGCAGACCTCGCGCGGTTTTGGGAAATCGATGAAGGACCCTCAATTAAACATATCTCAGAGGCAGATCGACGATGCGAAGAACACTTCCAAGCCCACACCCGACGCACCAGCGAAGGACGATACATCGTCGCTCTACCTTTCAACGATCAGCTTCAGTCACTCGGATCCTCTAAAACGCTGGCGAGTAAACGACTCGCCTCACTCAATCGCCGATTCCAGCACGACAAACGCTTCGAATCAGAATATCGAACGGTAATACAGGAATACCTGGCGTTGGGACACATGACGAAGGTCAATGACAACCACTCCGACGACAACGGATACTATTTACCCCATCATGGCGTGACCAAAGCATCGAGTCAAACCACCAAACTCCGTGTAGTTTTCGACGGATCGGCACCAAGCACTACCGGAACCTCCTTAAACGATACACTTCACACAGGACCCAAGTTACAGGAAGATTTATTTTATATATTAATTAGATTCCGCGCTCATCAATACGTACTCACCGGCGACATCGAGAAAATGTATCGGCAATTCCTCGTACGACCAGAGGATCGGAAATATCAAAGGATATTATGGCGCAGCGCGAGTGGAGAAACAGAAACATATGAGCTTAACACTGTAACGTTCGGTTTATCCGCAGCCCCGTATCTAGCTATTCGGTGCCTCAAGCAACTGGCAGAGGACGAAGGACATCGATTTCCACGTGCAGCACAGGTACTGCAGCGGGATTTCTACGTCGACGACGCTCTCACCGGAGCTGAAACGAAGGACGAAGCCCTCACGCTCAGAACAGAACTCACCAATTTACTTCAACTGGCCGGCTTAAACATACGAAAATGGGCGTCAAACGATAATGACTTATTACACGGACTTTCCTTAGAAGAAACAAATCACCAACATTTTTTGGGCGACTCGCAAACCTTGAAGACGCTGGGAGTGATTTGGAATTCATCCGACGACTCTATTCTTTACTCGGTCGAAGTCAAACCCACGCCCTCTCGAGTCACGAATCAAACGAATCATCAGCTCGGAGATTGCAAAAATTTACGATCCGCTCGGTCTGCTCGCACCGGTGATTGTTCGGGCCAAGATGCTACTTCAACGAATATGGTCGTCGAAAATCGATTGGGATGAATCACTTCCGATCGAGTTACATACAGAGTGGGAAAGGTACTATGCCCAATTACCCTTATTAAACAACGTCAGGTTCCCACGCAAGGCAATAATCGAGTCCGCAATGGAAATTGAACTGCATGGTTTCTGCGATGCCAGCGAAAAGGCTTACGGAGCCTGTATTTATCTTCGAACCCTTAACACCAACGGCCGTGTGTGGACCCAACTTTTAACCGCAAAATCGAAAGTCGCCCCACTCAAGTGCCAGACCATTCCTCGGCTCGAGCTGAGCGGAGCACTCCTTCTTACGTCCCTGATGTCGACAGTACAACAAGCCCTATCACACAAAATTACTCGAACTATCTATTGTACCGATTCCACTATCGTCCTCCATTGGCTCAATACATCACCTCACACCCTTAAAACATTCGTCGCTAACAGAGTCTCCGAAATTCAAACAAAAACCAGCATCCGCGATTGGCGCCACGTTCCTATCGACGACAATCCCGCGGACTTAATATCACGCGGCCAAACACCCGAAGAGTTTCTGCGCCCAACCATCTGGCAGCACGGTCCTGCATGGCTCTACCAGTCGGAAGGCTATTGGCTGACATGGGCGCTAACACCGCAAATTGAAGTACCGGAGCAGAAGGGGGCGATTTGTCTGTCCACAAACCCCGCCGATTACTGTTTGTTGCAAAGGTATTCATCCTGGCCCAAGTTGATACGAATCATAGCTCGTTGCCTCCGTTGGAAACAGAAAAGGAACCGAGCGGCACCCCTAACCGTTACTGAATTACGCATAACGCACAATAAACTGATAAAATTGTTGCAAAACATCCATTTCTCCGAGGAAATTCGCACACTCCAAAAAGATCGGAACGCGGCGATAAAGGGTAAGCTCACGCGACTCAATCCGTTCATAGACAAGGAAGGAATATTGCGAGTCGGGGGTCGACTCAGTCATTCGTCGATGACCTTCGCCCAGAAACATCCCATAGTATTACCTAAGTCATCCGTTACAACACGCATCATAGACCACGAGCACAAGATCCACATGCATTCCGGAACGCAGGCTACGTTATACGCAGTAAGACAAAGATACTGGCCCGTTGACGGTCGAAGTCAAGTATGGCGGGCGATCAAAGGCTGCGTCCGCTGCTGCCGCGCTCAACCACCGCCGGTAGAATACGTGATGGGTAATCTGCCGGAGGCGCGAGTAACGGAATCTCGCCCATTTACAAACGTCGGCGTCGATTACTGCGGGCCGTTCCACATCAAGGAAAAACGAGATCGTAACCGTCGTCAGATAAAAGTATACGTAGCCATTTTCGTATGCCTAGCAATTAAAGCGGTACACATCGAGCTCGTTGACGATCTCACTAGCGAAGCCTTCATCGCCGCTCTTCGCAGATTTATCGCTCGACGAGGCTATTGCTCCACCATCCATTCTGATAACGGCACCAACTTCAGAGGAGCAAGCAACGAATTACGAGAGCTTCACGATTTATTACAATCGGACGATCACAAGGAAAAAGTAACCGCATTTTTAGCCGACAAACAAATCGAATGGCGCTTCATTCCCCCTCATTCGCCGCATTTCGGTGGGCTATGGGAAGCAGCGGTGAAGTCATTTAAACGCCACCTCAGGCGTGTAGCCGGCAACGAGTTACTCACCTCTGAACAATTGAATACTCTTATCATAGAAATAGAAGCAGTCCTCAATTCCCGCCCGCTAACTCCTATCTCCACCGATCCAAATGATCTCCTAGTCCTCACTCCCGGACATTTTCTCATTGGCGATTCACTAATGTGCTTACGTGATCGAGATTTCAGAGACATTCCATCGAACCGACTCTCCAGATGGCAGCATATCCAACAGCTTAAACAGCATTTTTGGAACCGCTGGCATAAGGAGTATTTGAACGAGCTAACCAACCGCAATAAGTGGAGCAAGGGTGGACACGGCATCCAAAAAGGCACAATCGTCATCCTCAGAGAGGACAACGTTCCCTCCATGCATTGGCCTCTGGGCCGAGTTATCAAGGTTCATCCAGGCGCCGATGGTGTCATCCGGACAGCTACAGTTCAGACGGCAAAGAGCGTTTTGGATCGGGCCGTCAAAAGGCTTGTCCCACTGCCAATTCAACCCGATCTCGAGAAACCCGAACAACTAGCCACCGAGACGAACTAAGATGGGAACTTCAACCACATCTCGCTAATTTGATCGGTACCCTCTCAACGGGGGGAGGATGTTACGCCATGCGGCTTGCCATAGATCATATTCTTAACTGTCGGTCGCGGCACTATAATGTCGCAGACGGATCGTCGCGGCTGCCCGGCAAAACAAACATTGTAGTGGCAAGCGCATGGTTCATTAAGCAGGGCGACCTCCAGAAACGTCGATTCGTGGCCGTTATTTTATCTGGCGTAAAAGAATGTGGCGTGATCCGAAGGTAGTGGGGGTCGCCTTCCAGAAAGAATCAGAACGTTTCGAGAAGCCAAACAGTCCACACATATCTTATATCGCGCATTACGTAGTCACATTTCTTTTTGTTGTTCCATTTATATCTTTCTAGTTAATAAGTTGTTGCAATAAAGATTAATTTAGTTGTGTTAATTCTGTGAAATTTCATTGAACTACCCTTATTATCATAATCGAAATAAGGGAATCGATCAGTTCGTGGCGTCGATTGTTTAATCGTAACGAGAACTTACAACTCTCGTTGACGTGATATCTCGCGATCGCGTCTCTCCGCGAATGATCGAAACAATATTGAAGATATATATACATGAGACAATGTATATATATTTCGCAAATATATATGTTAAATGAAAAATTAATATGTATATAACACATGATGATGATTTTACTACGTACATCGTGGCTTATTATTCTTATTAATTTAGCGAATAATCGACTGCTCAAATACTCTGGTAATTTTTATATATAAAATAACAATAATATATGTTTCCAATAAATATATGAAATTTCTATATACACGTTTAGATCTGTTTCAAATTTTCTCAATGTAATTACGACGATCGTGTCTCACTTCAGTGTCAATGAAATCTCAAAGTGTCTCGTATAAAAATCACCAAAGGTTTGTTTAAGTGCCCGAGTACTTTCACGTGAGCGACTGTTGTTTTAGTAGCAAGTTCTCTTATGTCTATTTCTTCGTTACATTTAGCCGGATAATTTCTCATGTTTATCAACGTGTTATGATGTTTCTCTTATTAAGCGGAGAAATCTCTTCTTCGCTAAATTTTCTTAAACGGGTTCAAGGTGAGGTGAACCACATTGTTGAAATCAAGATGAAGAAGATGAAATCTAAAGTCGAGATGAAAGGAAGTAGATGTTTGTATTGTCTAGATATATTGCCATGCTACTTTTTGACACGATATAATCTTAGGTAAAGGCTAATTCAAGGTGATACAGAGTGTACTGGAAAAAGTGATTTGAATTTGCTAGAGAGGAAGAGAAAAGGAAAGATCCTTGAACATTTTTGCAAGGTTATTGCAAAATGGAGGATACTATCGAAGGCTTATTGCTGTCACTTGTACGTTCTAACTGGAGTGTCCTTTAAATAATTTGTTTCTTATTAGATCCTTTTTGCAAATAGGAAGATAATATTTTTGGGACGTGAGAATTGTTAAATAAAAATGTAATGTAATCAGATGTAAATTGTCATTGGAATAGAAGAGTTTGTTTAGAAGAAATGATCATGAAATACACAAAATGTATCATGCGTAATGTGTAAATAATAATTAATTCCAAAGACAATTAATGAAAATTTTAAATAATAGAGCACCATACCTCCGGTTCCTGCTTATTTTGACACTGTGCAGAATGTCACACGATTGTTGCCTTTTTTTTTTAAAGATTATTCAGTTAAGAAACAAGCACCAATAAAAAAGCAATTATAGTTAATTATTAAAAAATCCAAGTAGGTGTTACATAAATAAAATTATCAAGGAAGATATTTATCGTAAAGATTGTGTGCTTATGAAAGAAGTAAACGAAATTATTGTAGCGCCATAGTAATTTGTATGAATCTTTGAATCTTGTTTAAATAAAATTTTCGATAAAAATTTGATTCTATCAGTGAACGATTACTACAGTTAATTACTGGATAATTAAAACAAGTAAGTAAAATTATTGTTACAATAATCCCGACAAATTCGTGATATTATTCAACTAGAATCGTTAAGAAAAAATTCGACACCGTTAGCGAACGCCATTTTACTTTTACTTCACGAAGGCTAACGTTATAAACGTTGAATCAAGAGCAATCATTTTCAATATAAAATATACGCGCGAAAGCTTTTGCTCCCTTTGATAATTGAATCCTTAATTTGCCGCCAATTAAACTCTTTCCCAACCACCTTCGTCTTCTAAGAAACCTTTCATACCCCAAAGAGAAATCCCCTTTTGCACAAACTCGCTTTTTTTCAACCATCGTACATATGGTACATCGTTCAACCATCAACACGATATGATATTTACACCGTGCAATTTACACGATTCAGATCTCAATCTTGCAAATCATTTCGAAAATAGATCGATGATTAAATCGATTATAAAATCGTTCCTGCAAGTTTTAATTGATTAATTATTTCTTTATTTGATGAAATATTATTTATTATTTAAATATCGTTAATTTACTAGCGTTCAATGAAATTTCTCGTAGAATTAAGTTCGTTTAAAATATTATTAATTTAATGACATTTTTTGTAAGATAATTGCGGTTAGATTTGATCTTTCACGAAATCTACGAGATGATCGCGTTCGATTAATCACCGATGTAGCGCATATGTAAAACATTTAAAACAGTCCATACATAGATGTTTCATAAGTGTAGATGGTTATTTATTACGGTTCTGTGTAATTAATGTTCGTTGCGATTACCACGAACTTAGATAAAAAAAAGAGTATTAATGACGAGAGAACCGGAAGTGACCAGTCCGTGACATAACTGTTATTTTCTAGGGGCTTGGTAACATTTGCATAAATTATTTCGCGTATACTGTAACGCACTTTACGTTACAACGGTATGTCGATGGACACGAGAAAAGAATTTTTCTACCACAAATTGAATGGCATTTTTGGCGATAATGATTGTGTGGAATGATGACTACTTTAATTGAGATTCTAATCGAGATTCAAGTGATATATGAAGTTTGTACTTTCCAATAGGATAAATTGAGAAAAATGTCTTCGAAAGAGAATATGCTATTTTTGAATACACCATTTTTTAATAAGTCTAACAAATTCTGGATCTTTTAATTCACAAGGTTGCAAATCTCCAAATTGTTCAGTCTGAATTTTCGAATCTTCTAATCTCACGATCTTCGAATTTTCTAATCTTCGAATCATTAAAAATCCTAATTTTCATAGAATTTTCAAGGAAGCTATAAAATAAAAATATAAAATATAAAATAAGAAAATTTGAAAAAGATACATAATGCGTTCGATCCAACACCATTTGCTCATAGTAAAAAAAAAAAAAAAGATACAAGAAATTGTATGCAAAATAGGTAAACGTATTATAGTAAGTATTAGTCAATTATAGCAGATTGCTATCATTAATCAGTAATTATCCGAGTCGTAGCTGCATCTGTATATACATGAAGTATACAACACTAAAAATACATTTTCCTTAACAAAAATACTGAATAAACACATTCCTACGTAGCAACTAGTCAGCTGTGATAAATTGTTCGCTTTGAACAACGATCGACTAAGTTAGCATTGATTTCCGGATTGTGCGTAAAGCGTGCAATAAAACGAACACGTGTTTATCCCTAACGTTAAGCCAGGACCACCTAAATTAATACGAATTTTCCCATCAGGTACCGTCCTTATTCTGACAAAAAAATGCAAGCGATATTTGTGCATGTAAATAATTTGCCTGTGTGTATATATAATAACTTATATGAAACAGTATTGCGATATTTCTCGTACATTGCTAGATATAATGATTTTAAATAATTCTGGCTCAAAAATTCGATTAAGAATTACATTGCAATTTCTAGAAAATTGTTACAACATTAAAAAAGCGAGATCCCTTAGAATATGGTATATCAAAAAAATCTTACAACCAATAATTTTACGATTAAAAAATGTAAGAAACCTCCCCAAAGTAATCGATCCGTGAAATTAATGAGAAACGTATGCTCCAGCAAAAGCTACGCGTGAATATTGAACACAGCTTCAAAACCGACCTTTCCCGATTGAAAACGCATAGCAGAATAGCAATAACTCGTCCACCGACGCACCAATGAAAATGGAGGCTCGTAACGATCGTCATAACTCGAGTGTCAAACGTTCTCGGTAACCGGTTACACAAAAGTGCGCACCTTGAACAACTATTACATCCCAGAACTAATTAATAAGAGCGATCATGGCTAGCATGGATACATATAGTTTGCATACGTGATTTTTCCCTGCGGGGCCAGTTTTCTCGCCTTCGAATCGATCAGGGAAAGCGATCGTGATCGCGATCGAGCCATTGAAATTCATTCGATGCACACGAGATACAGCATAGCGTTTTGATCTCGCGGAACTCGCACAAACTACAAAGTCAAACTTACAGACTCGTAACAATACAAAGTGGAACGATCGTTTGGTTTCACTTCCAACCGTAAGTCTTCCTATTGATTGGTGTTCTTCTTGGTCGTAAGGGAAAACGAAGAAAAGAAAGGAAAGAAATCTGTTATTAATATTGGAATACCATCGTGTTCGAGGAATTATCGTTCTATTTATTTATTTATAATGGCGTTATCGAATTAATTGTTTCTTAATATGATACATTAAAACACTTATTGTAGTCGATAGAAACAGAAATTTTATTTAAGATTGCAATCCCAATTATCTGATTTTCCTGACGGACAATTTATATGGATCGATTGGAATTCATATAACAAGAGTTCACCAATTTTCTTCGCTACTCATCATTTTTCGTTCGCGTGATACGAGCTCACGTTCAAGTGAGTGCTTCAAATCGGTAAAAGTTCGATTAATTAATCGAGTTCTACCATATTTAACGCGAATAAGCTTTTGCATAATAAGCAACGAATGAAATAAAAATTTGTTGTAATACACAATGAGTAAGTTAGATTAATTATCGCTTTATATGATAAAAGTCCATGGTCCAGCGACAACATTGGAATTATCTTTTTCTTATTCATCTTGGAATTTATGATTGTTTACGGCGTTCTTTTTTGCGACAAATTGAGCTTATGGAAGTAATTTCTCTTCTAGAAAAATTGAACGCTAACGCCGTGTGCCAGGATAATGTGCAAGAACTAATGTACAAAGAGTTAATCATTTTGGCTTCTGAAAGACTATATGAGTCACGGTTGTCCTATTCTTGTTGCTTAATTGCAGTGTTTGACCACCTGTTCTAGAATAGTGAGTTTACCTCTCACTGATGGGCACCGATTGGTATTTTGTAGTACAGTGCTTTGTTAGTCGATCGTGGCATTTAAACATACCAAGTTCATAGAGAAGAAGGCAGTTTTCTAAGTTTACGTTCTTTAGAAAAACATAATTTTATCATTAAAACGTCCGACCTTTTGATACCCATCTAAATATGTTATACATAGTCTCGATAAATATCACGATAATGGATAAGTATATATAGTCGCGTTTCTGTTCCAATAAAAGTGAACACTATCGATGAACACTAAGTGATGCTATCGAAAACACTTGTATATTTTTAGAAATTCCAAAAACAACAAATCCGATGTCAGTGATTTTGTCTGATTTGCTAGTTTCTAGCGTTAAGATTGAATACACAGCTGGCAAATTTTCTATTTCAAAGATCTATTTAACTTTGTGATTAAACAGCTTTCTACAAAGTTTTGCGGATTTGTTAGTTATCTTCGAAAGAATAAGCAAGCTTTAAAGGACTTTGATCTAGTAAGTTTATTCCTCTTCAACCTTATACTTAATCATCAAGTAACGCTATAATTAGAAAATCAACATAAATGGATTTATCATATTTCTTCTGTCTAACCTTCTTTAAAATAATTAGCTGTTAAATGAGCCAGAGTTCTAGGAAATCTCCGATGCTGTTGATCTTCAACGAGATACAGATATCTGACAGATACTATCAAAATTCTATAGACGTCTATCCTTCAACTCTCAGCATACCAATATTTATGCCATCATCGACGTTTCTTCACAAAGGGTCCTTAAAGAAATTTATGATTCTGTTACTCCTAAGTTACTTTGTACTGTTATATTTTTGTTATAATAGTGCCTACTAGAAATGTTTACCTAGTATATAAGTTTCACTATTATTACCATTCTATCGTATGTTGTACTCGGAGTTAGTCACAGTTTCTCAGAAACGTCTAACTTACTCTTAGTTATTCTGGCACAGACGCTGTGTTTCACTTACTGAAAAAATAAACAAAAGAAGCAAAATGATGTACGTAATATACTAAAACATTCTAAGATACCGTGGTAATTTTTCTATTTCTTGTGTAAATCATTTCAACTTGTTTTTTTAATGTTTTTATTCCTAATTGGTACACCGAAATGGATGTAGCAAATGTATATCACGGTATTATCCAAATAGCCTAATATCCGAACGTTCTATTATCCAAACACAATATTTCTTCGTAACGAATGCCCTTTTCCGTTTCAAATATGTACATACGTATGTCGTCAGTGTTCATACACAATGTACTCTTTCCTTGATTTGATTCATTGAATTGTGATTATACGAATTTGGTATGAAACTAGGAAGCGTTCTAACTATCGCAGGAAAATACGATGTAAACGAGAAAACTGGAAAGTGATGTAAGCGCAACAAAATTAGCAAAAATACGCGATATTGGAGAAGCCAGAATCACAGACATTAAAGGAAGAAAAACATAATTGAAAATTCTTCAAAGCACGTAGATTCCTCGGATGTTGGCAACGGTAGAAAAGCCGTAAGTATTCTGATGTAATGAAATGTTTCACGTAGACGATAATAATGGCGATTTTATATAAATGAAAACAGCAGACGAAAAAGCTAATGAAAAGATATCTTCTCATGCCGAAGCACTCGTGGCACTCGTAGAAGAACTCCGATGATTCAAAGTACGATAAAGAACGTAACTCTGTGTAGTTATTTACGTTGAAAAAATTATCTGATTATGGATTCATAAATATTTAAAGAATCTGTCGATTACTCTTAAACTGTATTTGGATAAATGAAATTTCGTCTTCCTATTATTTCAGAAAAGAGAGGCTCTACTACATTGTCTGCAGTATGTTTCTAATAATTAGTAAAATATCTGAACTAAATAAATGTAGACGTGAAAGTCACTGCACATCAGTATATTAAGGGTCAACACAAATACACTGACTGTCACATCACGAAGACATTTTAAAGAACTAATAAGGACAAAATTGTTTATTTAACAAATCAAAATCTCGATCAATTAACGGACCACCATTATATCGTGATATTTAACGAAACTTCCAATCTTAAGAGCCATATATTATTATATTATAGCAGTGTTATAGCAGTCATTGGCTCGGATTTTAATTAAATTGGTCGTGAAAGTGAGAAGAAGTAAAGAGACCGAGTAATCACGAAGAAATGGTATGTATGTAACTTGATCGAAGCAAATACCAAACTTTTAGTTGTTATCTTCAACGAGGGAAATTTGGTCATCTAAGTAGGTTATCGACGCAAGTGTTAATGAAAGATAAAACACGATTGGAGCAATGAAAGGACTTCATTCTTTTTCCTTCTTCGCGAAATAGCAAATATACAGTAGCTCACGTGAAAATATCTGAATATTTGTGCAAACATTTTGTAAATATATCATGTGTATTATGTTCGCGATCAATGAATATCACAGTAGTTCCTATATGAGTTTTCAGATTGACTAAAAATTTGACTGACCTACAATAGTCATGTCTCATTCCGATACTAAAGAAATTTTTAAATATTTTATGTAACGCATACAATAAAGATACGTAAGTTATCTATGCTAAATGCTGAAATACTTATAGAAGTCCTTTATGGATATAGTAGATATTATGATATGTGTGTTAGGCGAAACATTTTGAAGTTTAATTATCACCGTAATGAGACACGGCTAAGATAACACAGGTACGGTTATATCGAACAAGTTTTTCCCGATATGCTTCATAATGTTTCGTGTAACAGATAACATACATTATGCACCAAAGCCTTTTACGACCAGCGTTCAAATACTTTCACGACGAACCACTGTACCAAAATTCAAGTCTCACGCGACACATCGATACGAATGATCGGTGCAAACAAACGTTTACCTTTTCCACGATCGTCCGAGAGCAACGCGAAACTTCACTCGGCGTATCACAAATCTCGTCGTGGTTTTGTTTCTAAAACGAGAAACTCTCTGCAGAAGTCACAGAAATAAAATGAAATCTAGCTTCTTCACTTTTGTCCGACTCGATAAGTCGATTTCGAACAAACTTTACTCTTTTCTTCTTCTTCTTCTTCTTCTTCCGGATGTCTTTTCACTGTTTCAACAGGATAAAACGGAAATTGGAAAAATAACAAAAAAAAATCGCGGATCGCAACGACTCTCGTGATCCTGTGATCCAAGTCCAGGACACGTGCTCGATCTCGATCGTCACAATGATCTTGGGTGCACGGATCCTCGATTTTTCGGACGCCGCGCTACATCGTCGTTTAAAAGGGGGCACGCACCGACTGTTCGCCGCGTGGACAATTAGCGGGGCTTTATAGCGTATGCAAACGAAAGCGGAGCCCCACCAGCGTCGTGTGTGCGGCTATTGGACGATGACTTTGGTTCCCGTGGATCGTCCCGTCGACAGCAACGCCGAAGTCGAAGACGTCACTGGAGAACTGCGGGGATTTTACGATTCCAAAGAGCCGCTTCTCCTGCTTCACCGCGACCGTTGGGTTTTCTCGTGACTCGTTTGCACGCTTTTTTCCCTTCTCGCTCTTCTCACTACCATCGCAATCTTCCTTCTCCCTCGTCGCTTTGTCGCGACACGTATACGCGACCGGAAAGCGAGAGACATAAACTGGTGACGCGCAGGTGAGTGTACCTGCCGAGAACGTTGCGACGTTGTTGCATGGTTTGATATGTTTCCTCAAACTGTGTTTGGTTAACTAACTTAATTCGCCTGTTGGTGACTCATGGAAATTTGAGTGATATTACGAGGTGCAGTTGCGGAGTATTTGGAGTGAGAATTTGTGAATTTCCTGTGTTTCACCATGTTACGTATGGTAATTTACAGTGTTGTTTGTATAGTATAGTACAGATTGGAAGAGATACAATAATAAGCAGACAGCTAGGCTGGTTAATTGATCAGGAATATTAATTGAGTATGAATTGTTTAGAAGGAAAAGAAAAAAGTATAATTCTAAGTTGCTTTGCTGCGTACATTGGGATTTATGATATACGAAAGATCGATTTCTTTCAGGTAGGAAAGAATGATTATAAAATAGAAATTATTACGTAATTTTTAGTATCGCAGGTTTACCGTGGTATTGAATTCGGCTAATGATATGTGAACTGGAAAAACAATGATCATGTGAATCAAATGTTGATTATCCATCCGTCGAAGCGTTAGTCAGATATCGTGTAACTGATAGTTCCTTGAGTGGTTTTCAAAGTCGAACGATGAAACAATTTGAAATAATCGTTCCATTATCGACGAAATGAACGAATTTATCTAATGGGGCTCGTTAATTTATTCGACTTTTAATATTAATTACTAATTGTTATAGAAATTGATTTAACAAATTTGATATAAATTGATTTACCATTAATTAATCGATGGTAGAAAAGAGACGTTGGAAAATGAGTAATATGTAGCTTTAGTTTTACAGATTTTACAAAATAAATGTTACTATTTAAGAAGAAATAAATTTGATGGGGTAAAAGCTATATGGAAATATACTAACGACTTAACGAATTTAAATTTAAAGGACTTTAGAAACAAAGAAACAGAGACAAACTTTAGTTCTCGATGATACTTGACACGTGAATTGATTAACAGCTTGTCTTGCGTGATTAAATTTAATAGGATTAATTGAAAAGTTCGTATACCGTGTGTGAATCATGATAAAGTTGGTTTCATCGTAATTCACACGGTACTCGCAATGATCATTCAATCGGCAATTTTATTGTTCCAACATCACATCATTTACTTATCTTCGACTTGTACAGTTCTCTGTGTTTTACGCAATTCTCTTTTTTATCCATCATTTTCTCGCATAGCACTCGAGTAAAAGCGAATCAACCGTTCAGTGAACCATAGTTTGTTTCACTATGTTTCTTCACATGGTAAATGTTTTTTGATATCTTTTTCAAATTGAAATTCTACGGTTCTTCGGTTTGTTACATTGTGAACGAAAAAATCAACAGATATATAGAAGAATATCGAGGTTAATCGCATCGACATTTTCAAATTTTATAACACTCAATTTTAACTTTCTAATAATAACTTTCAAATTTTCAAATTGTCGAACTTCTAAATTTCCGAATTTCCAAATATTCCAGTTTCGATGCGCTCGAAGTTCCAAATCGTCGAAGTTCCAAATTTCCAAACTTCGATATCGCCGGAGTTCTAATTTTTTGACCTTCTATGTTTATCCGAGAGATAAAAAAATTATGATCGGATAGTGTCGATTATGCCAATCGAGGATTACAAATTTTCTATTCGTGCGACCTTCGACGCCGAAAATAAATGAGCGCGATATTTTCCGTTTTTATCTTCCTCGAGCCGCAGTTAATTAAATCAATTGTCACGAAAGAACACGGTAGTTTTTCTGATTCCCGAAACAAAATAGCCCCATTGATAGCTTCAGGCAAATTCGCTGAGTAATGAAATCTACTCGCGAAACACGGAGACGCAGGGACTTAACCGTCAAAGATATTTGCTTCAGAAACCCGATACCCTTGAAAAAGAAAAAAAAGAAGAGAATTACATGTTATATACGCGAGATGCAAGATCGCTCTTACGATCTTTCTTACGCAACGGAACAGTTTGAAAACGAAGTTTGAATTTCGCGCGTATTCCAGTAAAGGGTTCCTCCTTGAAAATTCGCCAAAAGAAATCGAACGTGAAAGATTTCGTGAACGCGAAAAGCTATTCAAATTATTCGTCGATTTAATTCTCGAAATTCGTTGATAAATATTAATTATATTTTATCGCAGTGGAAGATAGATTTCGTAATAGACGCGCGAAGAAAGACGTTTTATCGATATTTATAAGAATTATAAGTCATCGTCTTGCGTTGATCTAAGAGGAAATCTAAAACAGAGGTATCTTCCTGCGAGCGGTTTGAACAACGTTCATAAAACGTTCTTTTTCGTTGGTTACAACGATCTTCTGCAAATTCGAAGATTGTCTCGGTTGCTGCAGTATATGTTGTTTCTAAGATTTGTCGATAAAAGCGCTAAATCATCGGGATTACTTATAAGTAACATACCTGTATCATTCCGTTTGATAGGTCTGTTCAACGTGTGTCGCGAGATGTTATTATTACCATAAACAGATAACGATTTTTGCTGACATTTTTTCAAAATTACGTCATCTTGTAGAGCATAGAAAATTGGAACAATCGGTATATCGCGCTGATTGATCTTGTCATTTTTGTTCGTCTGTATCATAAATTAACGTTAGAAGGCATATAGTATCTTTTTTCTTTCGCCTTTTTTTTCTTTTTCTTTTTTTTTTAGGAAGGAGATTTCTCTTTTCTGTTGCAGGATAGTGCATAATTAATACTTTTAATAAATCCATTTTTATGCATACAATAGCTTTTGCCTGACTTTATAAAGACGTTATGAAAGTACGCACTGTGATTCTCACAGAAGACGTTCCTTTAATTACTCGATCGACAAGGTGATTATTAGCATGTTGTTATTCAGGGTCGTCAATTCTACGTTGCGAATATATAGGTATTTCTGATATCAATTACTCGTTATACTCGTTATGATTTGTATCCAATTTTCGTTTCATTATTTCCTCGTTATGTACAGTTTGTTTATAATTACTATGCATATCTACAGATTATCGTCTGTAATTGCTTGATATTGATTTCAAATTTTTATCGAAGTACAGTCATTCTTTATTTAATTTTGTAAATATTTATTATTTTGTAAATAAATAATTATTTTGTAAATATTTTAATCCAACTCGGAAGAAAAGTATTCTGTTCTGATGCTGCACGATGAATAAATTATTTCAGCAACTCTAGTGCGTTTTGTTATTTAACAAAATCCAAAAGGTGCACACGCCAAGATCATGGTAAGATACATCGTCGTTGATCGTTCTTATAAAATTTGCGTGCATGATAGCACCGATAACGTTGCGACATGACAACGCAACATGCCCGGGGATTCGTCTACATGTCGTACGTACACACATAGGACGACAACATTTGCATTCGTAATCGCAGCTATAAACGGTGCTTCACACATATCGCAAACTTCCTTATCAGCTCTTCTGAATAAAATCGAAGAGAAGATTTGATGATTCACGATAAATATAAAGTTTAAGTCGGAAGCTTGTCGTTGAAGAATTGAAACACGTAAAATACTGCTGTTTAATTTCGATATCATTTCTTTTTAATTATTGCTGCCTCGACTATTTGGACAAGCTACAGATCATTAAGAAATAGACTTATACCGCTTCCAAAATAATTATGATTACGCGATTATGCTATTCCATTTATTAACGATGTTTCAATTGATTCAAACGAACGAATATTCTAAGAGTGAAATTATAATTCGTTTATAAATAAAAGTTTTACGTTAAAGTACACGTAAGTCTCTCGTTTTATCAATTTTTGTCGAAAAATATACTTACATCACTTTTAAAATAAACGCTTCAGTTAAAAGTGGAAAGAATTCTGTTAAATACGAAGATACGTGTAACTGAGGAAATTTTGTCGAAGTAAAATGTGCATATCTGTTAAAATGAATAATACTTTGATATTTTTGAAGTTACAATAATATACGAAAAGATTCCTAAAATCAAATAAAACAACAACTTTGGTGTGATGTTATTAAATCGAACACCGCGGGTATAAAGATAAGATTAGTTTTATGGATTTTATATAATATAAGCGTATTAATATTTTCAAAATATCCAAAAGTATGGCAAGAACACGTATTCAATTCCAAAATCAAATAATTTCTATTGCGTATAATGAAAAAAAAAAGAAAAAAAAACAAAAATTGTGGCTTATTACAGTCTTGCTGTACAGTATTCAATTTTAAAACTGCTCCGTAAAAAATATAAAACGTAATTTATCCTGCTTTTTCCCTATAATTTTCATAGGTAATATTCGTGGAAATCAGAAACTGGTTAGACATCGCGATGATGCATAAATTAACGATCCATAATATGAAAGATTGATTTTAGATAGAGAAGTTATTAAGAGAACATGTTGCTTGCCAGCTAGGAGGAGCACCTCGAGGAAAAGCGATAATATTTAAAATTAGATTAAATTCAATTAATGTTTAATGATCTTCGAGTAAATAAAATATAGTTCAGGCGAATTTTCCGACGTTAAAATGTATGTTTGATGTTGATTGCGGAAGATAAAGTTTTATTGTCTAATAGCTGTTTGGAAAGCAATTATGCCTGCAAAACACGAAATTACTATTTCGTGTAGACGATTGCACAATTTGCCATTCCTGCAAATTATTTCGTCATGTGTATTAATTTCTATTTCGGGATCTCTTTCTTCGAAGATTTTTATAAATGCAAGAGCGAAACTCGATGATTTTTAAGAAAAAAAACAGCTTATATCAACGTTATCAACAGTATAATCTAATATTAATAATTTTCATAATTCAATATTCAATATTTAATATTGTTCTCTCTCTGTCAGCTCTTAGATACATTTCCAGATACGTCACAAACATTAGCGATATAATTTAATGAAATTTCAAAATATCTTCAATAGTATACATAATATATTCGTAAAAAAAATTCGAATACTTTTTTGTAAGTCTGTTTTTGTGTGTAGGCCTATTCGTTTATAATTTAGATTAAAATTTCAAATTAATTATAATTCTCTATGTGCGATATATTTTATTGTAGTTTCGTCTCTAACGTGTTGGAGATCATTTCTCAAATATCAATATCGATCAAAGCAAAGACGAATACGAAGACGAGATTGAATTGCAAGACACAAATTTGGGATAGCAATATCATTGAAATTAATGAGAGAATAATGTGTGGTAACAGCTTAAGCGCTACACAATAAAGGACTACGATGAAGCTACAGCAGCATGCGTCTGTGGAAAAAGAGCGAAAGATAGCACGTGCACATAAGTTTTGCAATTTTGAATCGATTTCTTCTGAAACGCGGCGGCCTTCGGCCGCGTGAATTAATTTATGAATAAAGGAAACAAGATATCTGGAAGTGCGTAAAGCGTTACTACATTCCCACGGATGAATGCAACATGCTTGTAACACGTGTTTGTATTCCGTATGTTTAAATACCATTCGGCGTTCGTTTTTAAAGAGTAGAAAATGAAACAATCGTATAATGGAAAAGGCGATACCATAAGCGAAGCTCATTCGAATTTATTTCTTCGATTGTAAAGTCGTCACGTACCTTTGCATATTGTTCTTTCATTTTGGATAATAAAAATGTCTGTTGGAAGTATGCAAATGTGTCGACGTTACCTAAAAATTAATGAAAAGTCGAGGAATTAAATTAAAGTCAAAAATTCAAAAGATCGACAAGTCACGAATATAAAAGAAAAAGATCGAAAAATTACAGGAATTTCTGGATATACGTTGATCAACTCCGTACATCGAAAAGCAGAGAAACGCGAGTGACGATATTGTAACATTTTCTGTAATCTATCTTGGAACTTGCAGCTTCTTCTTTTTACGATAAATACACGTTTCTTCTTTTTTTTTCTTTGAGAAGTTTAGCTCTAAATATTTAGTTAAGCAAGAACAAAAAATCCAGTTTAGTAGATCTGTTTTAAACAAGAAAGAAATTAAAGAAGTAAATAAGAATTGAAGAAGTAAATAAGAATTGAAGAAGTAAATAAGAATTGAAGAAGTAAAATAAGAATTGAAGAAGTAAATAAGAATTGAAGAAGTAAATAAGAATTGAAGAAGTAAATAAGAATTGAAGAAGTAAATAAGAATTGAAGAAGTAAATAAGAATTGAAGAAGTAAACAAAGAAATCCAAGGAATCGAGGAAATTTTAAAGCTAAATATAAATCATTCTCTCCATGTAGCTTTAAATTTTTCTATTTTCTATTTTAAACTGAGACGAATAATCAATGAATTCACGTTCTAAGCTCCGTAACAAAATTCCAGAGCTGGTGTCCTAGTTCTGGATCTAGTAGTGAGCTTGATCGAAATTCGAGAAGCTGTGAATTTTGTAATAGAAGCTCGCCCATAGTAAACTCCTATTCTTTTGTCTTGAAACTCGATACGACTTGAAGGATTCGGTATTCCCATCCCTGTAACTGGAATTTCGTTACATGCGAACCATCGATCGTGGTTAGACACAACGAGCCGAAACGATTTTTGCGTGCTGTCACATTCGGTTTTATTCATCGGAAAGCTGTTGACCTTGAAAGCAATGGACGCCCAGGGAAAGTCCGTGGTTCCCAGCGAATCGAAGAGCAACTCACAGGCAAGCAGCGACCGAAGAAAGTCGGCCAAGTGATTACCAGAAGCCACGAAGACGAGTTTGAAACCGGTTCATTGAAGAACGAATGAAAATGGAAGAGTGGCGAAAACATGAGACTAGATAAGCCGTGTGTACGACCGATGAAAGAAATTCAGGTAAAATTTCATTGGCAAACCGCAACTATCCTTGATACGAACTTTTCCTTGCCGAATTATCGATTTATTTGTCATTTTTACGTTCTTCCTGTTATGTCATTTCATTTTATTTTATTTTATTTGTAATTCTTAAATCAAATTCTTCAAATTTATATTCTTTACTATTTCTAGGCTCTAGTAAACATCGTTTATCCTTGCATAGTCGTATTTTGGAAATTTGTATTTTATTGATATCGTTGCATTTTGAAAATTGTTGCTCTATTAGCACCGTTATATTTTATCTATAGATTAGAAGTTGTTAATTGTCCATTTTCACGAGCAATTAGAAAGATAATAACTTTGTAAAATGTTTTATATTTTTACGAATTCCTTGTGTTTGAGAACTCGATATTACTTTGCGTGTCTCATTTTATGAGTTTAGTTTATTTACGAAAATATCTATTTTTCTCTTGTCCAATAAGTGTCAATTACAATGATCGATGTTACGCGGAACTTCCTAAACCTTGCACCGCTATCAAACCAATGTTTCAAAGTCCAACTTTCGTCCCAAGTTGTGGCAGAATTTTTATTTACCAAGGCCCATTAATGTCGAAATGAGTAGAAAGGTTGGATCTATTGTGGAGTTCAATTCGGAGGACTTTGAAATTTTAAGGCACTTGCGTTTAATAAAAGCGAATCGTTTTATTTGACATCTGAGTTAGCGAATTTAGGTGTTAACGTTTTGTGAGAGCAACCATATAGCGTCGAGGGTTCGATAACCAACACGGTAAATACGAAAAATGAAATTTTGACTATTAGTTGAATCAGAATTTTAAAAGGAAATAGCTATCATTTTACATATCAATTATAAAATTATTTAAATATTTAGAACTCACAGATTAATTTTTTACAATTACCACGAATTACCGATAGCTATGAAACTATGCTTTCTCATTGCGTGATATGAGACATAATTTTATTGGAAAAGCGGAATCGACTTGACTTTAGGTTTAAAAAGCAACATTAAATTAACATTCGTTCGTGTATAAATTAAAGGTGTTCTCAATAATTCGATGTTTCAACTTGAACACTCAGAACTTACTCATTGTCAGTTTTAGGTATGTTCAGTTTTCAGCGATTTTTCTGGCAACACCATTATCTATCCATTTTCTTTATGTCTTCAGGCAACACTGTTATTTATCTATCTTTTATGTCTACAAAAATTGCAGTCTCTTCACATTTTCGAAATACTTCATCTCTTTTTTTATCGCATTTCCGTTATTTCTGAACATAAATCTTTCTTTTCGTCGTCGTGTTACGCGACACGCTATAATATCGCACGATAATATCGCCGACTAATTTTTGTTACAGATTAATAGTAGCATATCGTAAAGTATCTGCTATTTTCTGTTACGAGAAAGCGCGATGCAATTAGAAATTTTACAATTTTTTTAATATTCCAGAAAGTCCTAATATAAACGATATCTTGACAAATTCCTTGATTTGTTTTTTTTGTAGATAATAATACATTCTAGATAAAGCTTACTAAAAAAATTATTTAAAATTATTTAATTTCATAAAACATTACTCACGTGTAAAAATCTGCGACAAATTTTCGAAACATGGACATCATTCGATAATCTTCCGTGGATAGATGTTTCCATAGATCAGAATCTTAATGCAGACATCATGCAAAGAAATGAACACACATGTGTAAACTACATACATAAACATGTGTAAACTACAAGAGAATTCTGGCTAATGACAAGGAAAATTGAACTTTCTAGGAAAAATAAGATATTTGCTTTACGTATGTAAGCGTAAAGTATGTTATTAATAAATTATAGCCTAAGTAGCGACCATTCTTTCCCAGTTGACTTTAGAGGAAAATAATGTTATTACCTGCCATTTACACTCTTCTATAATCGGATAAATGGTATGGATAATGTTTTCTACTTAAAATTCTAATTTTTTGTTACGCCTTGGAATAACCCAACGAAAATACGTAAGACCTTTTCCGTTACATTTCTCGGCAATTAAGGAATTTTAGATAAGTCAACTATAAGAACTGAAATGTTATTTCTGGAGTAATTTGAAACAGCGCGTAAATAGAATTGACTGTAATTTGAAAAAAACAAAATTTCAACCGGCTAACGCCTAAAAATAGAGAAATTAGTGGCTATGAACATGGCCGAAAGAACAATGTTGAGAAAGTTAAACGCGAATAACTAATTATATAGTTATACGAATAATATGACCAACTAACGAAGAATTAATAGATGCAGCATCAACGAAGAGGATGAGACTATACAGACATCTATTAAAAAAAGGGTAATTTCATGCTTGAAGATTAACGAGAGAACAATGTTGGAGAAATTAAAAACGAACGACGTGTAAAATCAGAAGAATTAAAAGATCAATGAGAAGTAGAATGCATCGGAGAAGATCAAACGATACAGCGTTAATATTATCCCGAAGCACGAATAAAAGAACGGTATTAAAATTGTCTGGAGTTCCAATTTCAAACAAGATCTCGGATTATCTGCAGGAAATCAAGCACAATGCAATTACTTCGCTTATCGGTTGAGAAATTTCTGTATCGCGTCATTCGCCCTTCTCTTGTGACGCAAATCGTGGTATTACGCATGATTGCTAATAAAATAAAAATCAGAAAGAAAGACAGCAAGCAAAAATGTAACGATGACGGTGATTATCAGCGCGATAGATCATTCGTTCTATTTCCTGATGTCCTTCTCTACACGATGATAGGCTCGATTTCTATATTTAAAGAAACGCATAGACGTAAGCAGAAGAATACCATATTAGTAAACTGGAAGCTGTAGCAGCCTTTAGAATGGCCAGAAAAGAAGGAAATATACGAGGGACACCGTTCAGTTCCTATGTTGCGGTTTCGTAATCTGTCGTTAATGTTAGAGATAATGTTTATGCTGGTCGTTATCGAATTGTCCGCTTTTGAAACAGACATGACCGTCACTACGAAACAGATATTCCGATTGGCTTGCATAATATGTGTCAGCTCTTACAGCTGCGCGTAATATTTGCTTCTCAGCGTGTCCTTCTTCCTTCGAGTTTCGTATCCATCTGATTTCTCCCGCCGCTTCTATATTTTCTCCTGTTTTTTGGTCATTCGTTCTTCATTTACACGTAGTATTATTCGATCGGTTCTACGACATCTTTCCATTCTTTTCAATCTTCCTTGTTCGTAGTATTTTACGATATCGAGTTTGCTTATTTGGGAAATATAAAATATCTTGACTTTCGTAAATCGATAATTTACAATTTCTCTTTGGTTCGCGAGCTCACGCTAAAAACTGTGACTTGAGAGAAATTGTAAATTAATAGAAAAATGGTAACTTTCCCTCTTTCGAAGTAACTTTATAATTTTCTTCTCTTTGTTCGTTTTTCTGAATTGTTAAATTTCAAGGTATTAGCGATTTCCTTGACTCGAAAAATATTGACAAATTTTCATAGAATTATTTCAACGTCGTGTTCTCCAGGATGAAGCGAAGAAACGTGCAATCTCGAAGGTTTAGATGCGAGACGGTTAACTGTATATCAAGGTAAGAGCCGAAAAGCAATTTGTACGATCGTTTCTTTATACAAAGACGAGAGAAGTGACTCCCATGAATGGATGAAACGACCGCAAGCAAGGCCATCCTGGCTGCCTGGTTCCATTCGCTTTTTACGAATACAAATTTAAGTTCAAGTTCACCGGCGTAAACGATCTTGAAAGAGTTCGACGAAAAGACACGGTTAAATGTTATCTAATCGTCCTTCAATTTCGCTTCGGTCCTACTTGACAGGTATATCATTTTCTTAAGTAACTTCCTTACTTAACTCTTACTTAACTAGCTGATTAAACAATTTTTTCAACAGACTTTTTCCATTTCGAGATGTGTAATAAACCTTAGGTTGTTTTACTTATCTCGCGCTCTGTATCTTTTGCTTTTTAACGGTCACTTTCATTTAACGCCATTTTGCTAGCTATGCTTCCTTTAATTACACTTTAGTTATACTGTTTAGTAACTAAACAGTATTGCGTGTATAGCTTATGGTTAAATAGTTCAATCATCTAAAAAATTGCACGTATCTTTGCTCAAATTCTTCATATTTAAGTCGTAACAAACGTTATTTAACAAGAGCTAACAAACAAGAACGCACAGTGAACGAGCTAATTTTCAAGTGATTAGACTTTGATGTTCTAACGATTTTACTAATCCTCCCTTTTTACCAATCCTCTATTGCTTCCGCGGACGATTATTGTTTACAATTATAATATTACTTACTTACGCGCTGACGATATCATATCGGCATAATGAGATCAAAATTGAACAGCGACTATTTCTATTTTTGTGCATCGCACACCGTACTGCGATGGTAACTTGATAATTGCGAAACAAATTCAGGAAACGTTTGCTACGAAGTAAGAAGTAATAACAAGCAAGAGTAGTAATAATAAGCGAAGGTATCTTCGGTCCGTAATTGAGTAGCATCGATCATCTTCAATGCCAGTCAGATGAATCTCGTCGATAAACGCAAAGAAGCTCGTGTTCATGGTGATACATTTTTCTGTCGCATGGCTGAACGTTGCGTTACTGCGACGCTACGCTGATACTACACCGGCGTTCTCGATAAAAAATCCTCTCGAGCCAGCTTGGATTTTTCAAATGATTCGATCAGTTTTATGTAGTATGCGTATGAATCGTTTTCCTTTACTTCTTGTTCCTTTTTTTCTTCTTCTTTTTTTCTCGAGAATCTCGAGAAATCGTGCAATTAAAGAACAAGGTAGAATCAGTAATTAGTTACCAGGATGACGGAAACGACGTTCTTACGCGTGTCCTTCTTATCCATAGAATCTGGAATTTCTGATGGAATAATTTTTGTCCTGGCAAAGGCACGTGTCGAAGACAATTGCCAAGTCTCCGTGACGAGTAATTAAAGGATCGTTGATTGGTCCAATTTTAGAACGTTAGAACGCAACAATTACGTGAGTCGTCGGTAAAAAAGGGAAGACGTAGAAATGTACAGCTATGGCGTGCGCGTATGACCCTCTTTTCCGTATACGAAGGAATTCTTGACGGGTGTCGAAAACAATCGCGACGTTTTCACGGCGAGTAATTAAAATTTCATCGACGCTAAATACGATTTTAAAATGGATGGTTTGTTTGTAAAAGGAAATAATTTATTGTGGATGAAAGAGATTCGGAGAAGCCGTGCGCGCGAGGAGGACAGTGCAATTCCTCGCGTATGAAGCAATTCCTTGTACAGCAGCGTGCATGTGTGGTCGAAATGTCAACATTCTATAACTGCTTCAAATTGTTCTGAACAAGTTGCATTGTAATTAATCTGTCTTGAAGGCGAATAACAACTCATACGGTGTTAATTACTTGTATCTGCGGCATAAAAACAGGTGACTGTACCGTTGAACGGTACACGTGCATACATGTACGGTACTTACACGTACACACATGCATGCACATAAGCATATGTCTCTTTGTATGTATGTTTATATTCATGTTTCTTCGTACGCATATCGAATCGTCAAAATAAGGTGATTTAGAATGCAATAAAATTCGATGATCTTAATCTGTGACTAACTTTTAGTAGGACTAACTTTACCTTAAGCACATTTTTAGCTAGTAAAATTAAGTTTGCTTTTATTCGATCGAAATGTACGTTGATATCATGTTAAACGTGTATTAATCGCAATTTATTTACTTAATTATAGAACATTTGAATTTTTTATGAAATCCATATAAACGATGATTAAATGGTTAAAGCTTTTCTGTCAATTACGAAAAATATTCCCCCATATTGCCATCACATTTTTAACAGTTAGACGTTAATCATGACGTATGTAATTTTAATACATTGTATATGGACTGGATATATTGTACA
>NW_022883691.1:0-57531 GCF_011952255.1 Bombus vosnesenskii
TTTTTTGTAAGATAATTGCGGTTAGATTTGATCTTTCACGAAATCTACGAGATGATCGCGTTCGATTAATCACCGATGTAGCGCATATGTAAAACATTTAAAACAGTCCATACATAGATGTTTCATAAGTGTAGATGGTTATTTATTACGGTTCTGTGTAATTAATGTTCGTTGCGATTACCACGAACTTAGATAAAAAAAAGAGTATTAATGACGAGAGAACCGGAAGTGACCAGTCCGTGACATAACTGTTATTTTCTAGGGGCTTGGTAACATTTGCATAAATTATTTCGCGTATACTGTAACGCACTTTACGTTACAACGGTATGTCGATGGACACGAGAAAAGAATTTTTCTACCACAAATTGAATGGCATTTTTGGCGATAATGATTGTGTGGAATGATGACTACTTTAATTGAGATTCTAATCGAGATTCAAGTGATATATGAAGTTTGTACTTTCCAATAGGATAAATTGAGAAAAATGTCTTCGAAAGAGAATATGCTATTTTTGAATACACCATTTTTTAATAAGTCTAACAAATTCTGGATCTTTTAATTCACAAGGTTGCAAATCTCCAAATTGTTCAGTCTGAATTTTCGAATCTTCTAATCTCACGATCTTCGAATTTTCTAATCTTCGAATCATTAAAAATCCTAATTTTCATAGAATTTTCAAGGAAGCTATAAAATAAAAATATAAAATATAAAATAAGAAAATTTGAAAAAGATACATAATGCGTTCGATCCAACACCATTTGCTCATAGTAAAAAAAAAAAAAAAAGATACAAGAAATTGTATGCAAAATAGGTAAACGTATTATAGTAAGTATTAGTCAATTATAGCAGATTGCTATCATTAATCAGTAATTATCCGAGTCTTAGCTGCATCTGTATATACATGAAGTATACAACACTAAAAATACATTTTCCTTAACAAAAATACTGAATAAACACATTCCTACGTAGCAACTAGTCAGCTGTGATAAATTGTTCGCTTTGAACAACGATCGACTAAGTTAGCATTGATTTCCGGATTGTGCGTAAAGCGTGCAATAAAACGAACACGTGTTTATCCCTAACGTTAAGCCAGGACCACCTAAATTAATACGAATTTTCCCATCAGGTACCGTCCTTATTCTGACAAAAAAATGCAAGCGATATTTGTGCATGTAAATAATTTGCCTGTGTGTATATATAATAACTTATATGAAACAGCATTGCGATATTTCTCGTACATTGCTAGATATAATGATTTTAAATAATTCTGGCTCAAAAATTCGATTAAGAATTACATTGCAATTTCTAGAAAATTGTTACAACATTAAAAAAGCGAGATCCCTTAGAATATGGTATATCAAAAAATTCTTACAACCAATAATTTTACGATTAAAAAATGTAAGAAACCTCCCCAAAGTAATCGATCCGTGAAATTAATGAGAAACGTATGCTCCAGCAAAAGCTACGCGTGAATATTGAACACAGCTTCAAAACCAACCTTTCCCGATTGAAAACGCATAGCAGAATAGCAATAATTCGTCCACCGACGCACCAATGAAAATGGAGGCTCGTAACGATCGTCATAACTCGAGTGTCAAACGTTCTCGGTAACCGGTTACACAAAAGTGCGCACCTTGAACAACTATTACATCCCAGAACTAATTAATAAGAGCGATCATGGCTAGCATGGATACATATAGTTTGCATACGTGATTTTTCCCTGCGGGGCCAGTTTTCTCGCCTTCGAATCGATCAGGGAAAGCGATCGTGATCGCGATCGAGTCATTGAAATTCATTCGATGCACACGAGATACAGCATAGCGTTTTGATCTCGCGGAACTCGCACAAACTACAAAGTCAAACTTACAGACTCGTAACAATACAAAGTGGAACGATCGTTTGGTTTCACTTCCAACCGTAAGTCTTCCTATTGATTGGTGTTCTTCTTGGTCGTAAGGGAAAACGAAGAAAAGAAAGGAAAGAAATCTGTTATTAATATTGGAATACCATCGTGTTCGAGGAATTATCGTTCTATTTATTTATTTATAATGGCGTTATCGAATTAATTGTTTCTTAATATGATACATTAAAACACTTATTGTAGTCGATAGAAACAGAAATTTTATTTAAGATTGCAATCCCAATTATCTGATTTTCCTGACGGACAATTTATATGGATCGATTGGAATTCATATAACAAGAGTTCACCAATTTTCTTCGCTACTCATCATTTTTCGTTCGCGTGATACGAGCTCACGTTCAAGTGAGTGCTTCAAATCGGTAAAAGTTCGATTAATTAATCGAGTTCTACCATATTTAACGCGAATAAGCTTTTGCATAATAAGCAACGAATGAAATAAAAATTTGTTGTAATACACAATGAGTAAGTTAGATTAATTATCGCTTTATATGATAAAAGTCCATGGTCCAGCGACAACATTGGAATTATCTTTTTCTTATTCATCTTGGAATTTATGATTGTTTACGGCGTTCTTTTTTGCGACAAATTGAGCTTATGGAAGTAATTTCTCTTCTAGAAAAATTGAACGCTAACGCCGTGTGCCAGGATAATGTGCAAGAACTAATGTACAAAGAGTTAATCATTTTGGCTTCTGAAAGACTATATGAGTCACGGTTGTCCTATTCTTGTTGCTTAATTGCAGTGTTTGACCACCTGTTCTAGAATAGTGAGTTTACCTCTCACTGATCGGCACCGATTGGTATTTTGTAGTACAGTGCTTTGTTAGTCGATCGTGGCATTTAAACATACCAAGTTCATAGAGAAGAAGGCAGTTTTCTAAGTTTACGTTCTTTAGAAAAACATAATTTTATCATTAAAACGTCCGACCTTTTGATACCCATCTAAATATGTTATACATAGTCTCGATAAATATCACGATAATGGATAAGTATATATAGTCGCGTTTCTGTTCCAATAAAAGTGAACACTATCGATGAACACTAAGTGATGCTATCGAAAACACTTGTATATTTTTAGAAATTCCAAAAACAACAAATCCGATGTCAGTGATTTTGTCTGATTTGCTAGTTTCTAGCGTTAAGATTGAATACACAGCTGGCAAATTTTCTATTTCAAAGATCTATTTAACTTTGTGATTAAACAGCTTTCTACAAAGTTTTGCGGATTTGTTAGTTATCTTCGAAAGAATAAGCAAGCTTTAAAGGACTTTGATCTAGTAAGTTTATTCCTCTTCAACCTTATACTTAATCATCAAGTAACGCTATAATTAGAAAATCAACATAAATGGATTTATCATATTTCTTCTGTCTAACCTTCTTTAAAATAATTAGCTGTTAAATGAGCCAGAGTTCTAGGAAATCTCCGATGCTGTTGATCTTCAACGAGATACAGATATCTGACAGATACTATCAAAATTCTATAGACGTCTATCCTTCAACTCTCAGCATACCAATATTTATGCCATCATCGACGTTTCTTCACAAAGGGTCCTCAAAGAAATTTATGATTCTGTTACTCCTAAGTTACTTTGTACTGTTATATTTTTGTCATAATAGTGCCTACTAGAAATGTTTACCTAGTATATAAGTTTCACTATTATTACCATTCTATCGTATGTTGTACTCGGAGTTAGTCACAGTTTCTCAGAAACGTCTAACTTACTCTTAGTTATTCTGGCACAGACGCTGTGTTTCACTTACTGAAAAAATAAACAAAAGAAGCAAAATGATGTACGTAATATACTAAAACATTCTAAGATACCGTGGTAATTTTTCTATTTCTTGTGTAAATCATTTCAACTTGTTTTTTTAATGTTTTTATTCCTAATTGGTACACCGAAATGGATGTAGCAAATGTATATCACGGTCTTATCCAAATAGCCTAATATCCGAACGTTCTATTATCCAAACACAATATTTCTTCGTAACGAATGCCCTTTTCCGTTTCAAATATGTACATACGTATGTCGTCAGTGTTCATACACAATGTGCTCTTTCCTTGATTTGATTCATTGAATTGTGATTATACGAATTTGGTATGAAACTAGGAAGCGTTCTAACTATCGCAGGAAAATACGATGTAAACGAGAAAACTGGAAAGTGATGTAAGCGCAACGAAATTAGCAAAAATACGCGATATTGGAGAAGCCAGAATCACAGACATTAAAGGAAGAAAAACATAATTGAAAATTCTTCAAAGCACGTAGATTCCTCGGATGTTGGCAACGGTAGAAAAGCCGTAAGTATTCTGATGTAATGAAATGTTTCACGTAGACGATAATAATGGCGATTTTATATAAATGAAAACAGCAGACGAAAAAGCTAATGAAAAGATATCTTCTCATGCCGAAGCACTCGTGGCACTCGTAGAAGAACTCCGATGATTCGAAGTACGATAAAGAACGTAACTCTGTGTAGTTATTTACGTTGAAAAAATTATCTGATTATGGATTCATAAATATTTAAAGAATCTGTCGATTACTCTTAAACTGTATTTGGATAAATGAAATTTCGTCTTCCTATTATTTCAGAAAAGGGAGGCTCTACTACATTGTCTGCAGTATGTTTCTAATAATTAGTAAAATATCTGAACTAAATAAATGTAGACGTGAAAGTCACTGCACATCAGTATATTAAGGGTCAACACAAATACACTGACTGTCACATCACGAAGACATTTTAAAGAACTAATAAGGACAAAATTGTTTATTTAACAAATCAAAATCTCGATCAATTAACGGACCACCATTATATCGTGATATTTAACGAAACTTCCAATCTTAAGAGCCATATATTATTATATTATAGCAGTGTTATAGCAGTCATTGGCTCGGATTTTAATTAAATTGGTCGTGAAAGTGAGAAGAAGTAAAGAGACCGAGTAATCACGAAGAAATGGTATGTATGTAACTTGATCGAAGCAAATACCAAACTTTTAGTTGTTATCTTCAACGAGGGAAATTTGGTCATCTAAGTAGGTTATCGACGCAAGTGTTAATGAAAGATAAAACACGATTGGAGCAATGAAAGGACTTCATTCTTTTTCCTTCTTCGCGAAATAGCAAATATACAGTAGCTCACGTGAAAATATCTGAATATTTGTGCAAACATTTTGTAAATATATCATGTGTATTATGTTCGCGATCAATGAATATCACAGTAGTTCCTATATGAGTTTTCAGATTGACTAAAAATTTGACTGACCTACAATAGTCATGTCTCATTCCGATACTAAAGAAATTTTTAAATATTTTATGTAACGCATACAATAAAGATACGTAAGTTATCTATGCTAAATGCTGAAATACTTATAGAAGTCCTTTATGGATATAGTAGATATTATGATATGTGTGTTAGGCGAAACATTTTGAAGTTTAATTATCACCGTAATGAGACACGGCTAAGATAACACAGGTACGGTTATATCGAACAAGTTTTTCCCGATATGCTTCATAATGTTTCGTGTAACAGATAACATACATTATGCACCAAAGCCTTTTACGACCAGCGTTCAAATACTTTCACGACGAACCACTGTACCAAAATTCAAGTCTCACGCGACACATCGATACGAATGATCGGTGCAAACAAACGTTTACCTTTTCCACGATCGTCCGAGAGCAACGCGAAACTTCACTCGGCGTATCACAAATCTCGTCGTGGTTTTGTTTCTAAAACGAGAAACTCTCTGCAGAAGTCACAGAAATAAAATGAAATCTAGCTTCTTCACTTTTGTCCGACTCGATAAGTCGATTTCGAACAAACTTTACTCTTTTCTTCTTCTTCTTCTTCTTCTTCTTCTTCCGGATGTCTTTTCACTGTTTCAACAGGATAAAACGGAAATTGGAAAAATAACAAAAAAAATCGCGGATCGCAACGACTCTCGTGATCCTGTGATCCAAGTCCAGGACACGTGCTCGATCTCGATCGTCACAATGATCTTGGCTGCACGGATCCTCGATTTTTCGGACGCCGCGCTACATCGTCGTTTAAAAGGGGGCACGCACCGACTGTTCGCCGCGTGGACAATTAGCGGGGCTTTATAGCGTGTGCAAACGAAAGTGGAGCCCCACCAGCGTCGTGTGTGCGGCTATTGGACGATGACTTTGGTTCCCGTGGATCGTCCCGTCGACAGCAACGCCGAAGTCGAAGACGTCACTGGAGAACTGCGGGGATTTTACGATTCCAAAGAGCAGCTTCTCCTGCTTCACCGCGACCGTTGGGTTTTCTCGTGACTCGTTTGCACGCTTTTTCCCTTCTCGCTCTTCTCACTACCATCGCAATCTTCCTTCTCCCTCGTCGCTTTGTCGCGACACGTATACGCGACCGGAAAGCGAGAGACATAAACTGGTGACGCGCAGGTGAGTGTACCTGCCGAGAACGTTGCGACGTTGTTGCATGGTTTGATATGTTTCCTCAAACTGTGTTTGGTTAACTAACTTAATTCGCCTGTTGGTGACTCATGGAAATTTGAGTGATATTATGAGGTGCAGTTGCGGAGTATTTGGAGTGAGAATTTGTGAATTTCCTGTGTTTCACCATGTTACGTATGGTAATTTACAGTGTTGTTTGTATAGTATAGTACAGATTGGAAGAGATACAATAATAAGCAGACAGCTAGGCTGGTTAATTGATCAGGAATATTAATTGAGTATGAATTGTTTAGCAAGGAAAAGAAAAAAGTATAATTCTAAGTTGCTTTGCTGCGTACATTGGGATTTATGATATACGAAAGATCGATTTCTTTCAGGTAGGAAAGAATGATTATAAAATAGAAATTATTACGTAATTTTTAGTATCGCAGGTTTACCGTGGTATTGAATTCGGCTAATGATATGTGAACTGGAAAAACAATGATCATGTGAATCAAATGTTGATTATCCATCCGTCGAAGCGTTAGTCAGATATCGTGTAACTGATAGTTCCTTGAGTGGTTTTCAAAGTCGAACGATGAAACAATTTGAAATAATCGTTCCATTATCGACGAAATGAACGAATTTATCTAATGGGGCTCGTTAATTTATTCGACTTTTAATATTAATTACTAATTGTTATAGAAATTGATTTAACAAATTTGATATAAATTGATTTACCATTAATTAATCGATGGTAGAAAAGAGACGTTGGAAAATGAGTAATATGTAGCTTTAGTTTTACAGATTTTACAAAATAAATGTTACTATTTAAGAAGAAATAAATTTGATGGGGTAAAAGCTATATGGAAATATACTAACGACTTAACGAATTTAAATTTAAAGGACTTTAGAAACAAAGAAACAGAGACAAACTTTAGTTCTCGATGATACTTGACACGTGAATTGATTAACAGCTTGTCTTGCGTGATTAAATTTAATAGGATTAATTGAAAAGTTCGTATACCGTGTGTGAATCATGATAAAGTTGGTTTCATCGTAATTCACACGGTACTCGCAATGATCATTCAATCGGCAATTTTATTGTTCCAACATCACATCATTTACTTATCTTCGACTTGTACAGTTCTCTGTGTTTTACGCAATTCTCTTTTTTATCCATCATTTTCTCGCATAGCACTCGAGTAAAAGCGAATCAACCGTTCAGTGAACCATACTTTGTTTCACTATGTTTCTTCACATGGTAAATGTTTTTTGATATCTTTTTCAAATTGAAATTCTACGGTTCTTCGGTTTGTTACATTGTGAACGAAAAAATCAACAGATATATAGAAGAATATCGAGGTTAATCGCATCGACATTTTCAAATTTTATAACACTCAATTTTAACTTTCTAATAATAACTTTCAAATTTTCAAATTGTCGAACTTCTAAATTTCCGAATTTCCAAATATTCCAGTTTCGATGCGCTCGAAGTTCCAAATCGTCGAAGTTCCAAATTTCCAAACTTCGATATCGCCGGAGTTCTAATTTTTTGACCTTCTATGTTTATCCGAGAGATAAAAAAATTATGATCGGATAGTGTCGATTATGCCAATCGAGGATTACAAATTTTCTATTCGTGCGACCTTCGACGCCGAAAATAAATGAGCGCGATATTTTCCGTTTTTATCTTCCTCGAGCCGCAGTTAATTAAATCAATTGTCACGAAAGAACACGGTAGTTTTTCTGATTCCCGAAACAAAATAGCCCCATTGATAGCTTCAGGCAAATTCGCTGAGTAATGAAATCTACTCGCGAAACACGGAGAACGCAGGGACTTAACCGTCAAAGATATTTGCTTCAGAAACCCGATACCCTTGAAAAAGAAAAAAAAGAAGAGAACTACATGTTATATACGCGAGATGCAAGATCGCTCTTACGATCTTTCTTACGCAACGGAACAGTTTGAAAACGAAGTTTGAATTTCGCGCGTATTCCAGTAAAGGGTTCCTCCTTGAAAATTCGCCAAAAGAAATCGAACGTGAAAGATTTCGTGAACGCGAAAAGCTATTCAAATTATTCGTCGATTTAATTCTCGAAATTCGTTGATAAATATTAATTATATTTTATCGCAGTGGAGGATAGATTTCGTAATAGACGCGCGAAGAAAGACGTTTTATCGATATTTATAAGAATTATAAGTCATCGTCTTGCGTTGATCTAAGAGGAAATCTAAAACAGAGGTATCTTCCTGCGAGCGGTTTGAACAACGTTCATAAAACGTTCTTTTTCGTTGGTTACAACGATCTTCTGCAAATTCGAAGATTGTCTCGGTTGCTGCAGTATATGTTGTTTCTAAGATTTGTCGATAAAAGCGCTAAATCATCGGGATTACTTATAAGTAACATACCTGTATCATTCCGTTTGATAGGTCTGTTCAACGTGTGTCGCGAGATGTTATTATTACCATAAACAGATAACGATTTTTGCTGACATTTTTTCAAAATTACGTCATCTTGTAGAGCATAGAAAATGGGAACAATCGGTATATCGCGCTGATTGATCTTGTCATTTTTGTTCGTCTGTATCATAAATTAACGTTAGAAGGCATATAGTATCTTTTTTCTTTCGCCTTTTTTTTCTTTTTCTTTTTTTTTTAGGAAGGAGATTTCTCTTTTCTGTTGCAGGATAGTGCATAATTAATACTTTTAATAAATCCATTTTTATGCATACAATAGCTTTTGCCTGACTTTATAAAGACGTTATGAAAGTACGCACTGTGATTCTCACAGAAGACGTTCCTTTAATTACTCGATCGGCAAGGTGATTATTAGCATGTTGTTATTCAGGGTCGTCAATTCTACGTTGCGAATATATAGGTATTTCTGATATCAATAACTCGTTATACTCGTTATGATTTGTATCCAATTTTCGTTTCATTATTTCCTCGTTATGTACAGTTTGTTTATAATTACTATGCATATCTACAGATTATCGTCTGTAATTGCTTGATATTGATTTCAAATTTTTATCGAAGTACAGTCATTCTTTATTTAATTTTGTAAATATTTATTATTTTGTAAATATTTTAATCCAACTCGGAAGAAAAGTATTCTGTTCTGATGCTGCACGATGAATAAATTATTTCAGCAACTCTAGTGCGTTTTGTTATTTAACAAAATCCAAAAGGTGCACACGCCAAGATCATGGAAAGATACATCGTCGTTGATCGTTCTTATAAAATTTGCGTGCATGATAGCACCGATAATTTTGCGACATGACAACGCAACATGCCCGGGGATTCGTCTACATGTCGTACGTACACACATAGGACGACAACATTTGCATTCGTAATCGCAGCTATAAACGGTGCTTCACACATATCGCAAACTTCCTTATCAGCTCTTCTGAATAAAATCGAAGAGAAGATTTGATGATTCACGATAAATATAAAGTTTAAGTCGGAAGCTTGTCGTTGAAGAATTGAAACACGTAAAATACTGCTGTTTAATTTCGATATCATTTCTTTTTAATTATTGCTGCCTCGACTATTTGGACAAGCTACAGATCATTAAGAAATAGACTTATACCGCTTCCAAAATAATTATGATTACGCGATTATGCTATTCCATTTATTAACGATGTTTCAATTGATTCAAACGAACGAATATTCTAAGAGTGAAATTATAATTCGTTTATAAATAAAAGTTTTACGTTAAAGTACACGTAAGTCTCTCGTTTTATCAATTTTTGTCGAAAAATATACTTACATCACTTTTAAAATAAACGCTTCAGTTAAAAGTGGAAAGAATTCTGTTAAATACGAAGATACGTGTAAAACTGAGGAAATTTTGTCGAAGTAAAATGTGCATATCTGTTAAAATGAATAATACTTTGATATTTTTGAAGTTACAATAATATACGAAAAGATTCCTAAAATCAAATAAAACAACAACTTTGGTGTGATGTTATTAAATCGAACACCGCGGGTATAAAGATAAGATTAGTTTTATGGATTTTATATAATATAAGCGTATTAATATTTTCAAAATATCCAAAAGTATGGCAAGAACACGTATTCAATTCCAAAATCAAATAATTTCTATTGCGTATAATGAAAAAAAAAAAGAAAAAAAACAAAAATTGTGGCTTATTACAGTCTTGCTGTACAGTATTCAATTTTAAAACTGCTCCGTAAAAAATATAAAACGTAATTTATCCTGCTTTTTCCCTATAATTTTCATAGGTAATATTCGTGGAAATCAGAAACTGGTTAGACATCGCGATGATGCATAAATTAACGATCCATGATATGAAAGATTGATTTTAGATAGAGAAGTTATTAAGAGAACATGTTGCTTGCCAGCTAGGAGGAGCACCTCGAGGAAAAGCGATAATATTTAAAATTAGATTAAATTCAATTAATGTTTAATGATCTTCGAGTAAATAAAATATAGTTCAGGCGAATTTTCCGACGTTAAAATGTATGTTTGATGTTGATTGCGGAAGATAAAGTTTTATTGTCTAATAGCTGTTTGGAAAGCAATTATGCCTGCAAAACACGAAATTACTATTTCGTGTAGACGATTGCACAATTTGCCATTCCTGCAAATTATTTCGTCATGTGTATTAATTTCTATTTCGGGATCTCTTTCTTCGAAGATTTTTATAAATGCAAGAGCGAAACTCGATGATTTTTAAGAAAAAAAACAGCTTATATCAACGTTATCAACAGTATAATCTAATATTAATAATTTTCATAATTCAATATTCAATATTTAATATTGTTCTCTCTCTGTCAGCTCTTAGATACATTTCCAGATACGTCACAAACATTAGCGATATAATTTAATGAAATTTCAAAATATCTTCAATAGTACAGATAATATATTCGTAAAAAAAATTCGAATACTTTTTTGTAAGTCTGTTTTTGTGTGTAGGCCTATTCGTTTATAATTTAGATTAAAATTTCAAATTAATTATAATTCTCTATGTGCGATATATTTTATTGTAGTTTCGTCTCTAACGTGTTGGAGATCATTTCTCAAATATCAATATCGATCAAAGCAAAGACGAATACGAAGACGAGATTGAATTGCAAGACACAAATTTGGGATAGCAATATCATTGAAATTAATGAGAGAATAATGTGTGGTAACAGCTTAAGCGCTACACAATAAAGGACTACGATGAAGCTACAGCAGCATGCGTCTGTGGAAAAAGAGCGAAAGATAGCACGTGCACATAAGTTTTGCAATTTTGAATCGATTTCTTCTGAAACGCGGCGGCCTTCGGCCGCGTGAATTAATTTATGAATAAAGGAAACAAGATATCTGGAAGTGCGTAAAGCGTTACTACATTCCCACGGATGAATGCAACATGCTTGTAACACGTGTTTGTATTCCGTATGTTTAAATACCATTCGGCGTTCGTTTTTAAAGAGTAGAAAATGAAACAATCGTATAATGGAAAAGGCGATACCATAAGCGAAGCTCATTCGAATTTATTTCTTCGATTGTAAAGTCGTCACGTACCTTTGCATATTGTTCTTTCATTTTGGATAATAAAAATGTCTGTTGGAAGTATGCAAATGTGTCGACGTTACCTAAAAATTAATGAAAAGTCGAGGAATTAAATTAAAGTCAAAAATTCAAAAGATCGACAAGTCACGAATATAAAAGAAAAAGATCGAAAAATTACAGGAATTTCTGGATATACGTTGATCAACTCCGTACATCGAAAAGCAGAGAAACGCGAGTGACGATATTGTAACATTTTCTGTAATCTATCTTGGAACTTGCAGCTTCTTCTTTTTACGATAAATACACGTTTCTTCTTTTTTTTTTCTTTGAGAAGTTTAGCTCTAAATATTTAGTTAAGCAAGAACAAAAAATCCAGTTTAGTAGATCTGTTTTAAACAAGAAAGAAATTAAAGAAGTAAATAAGAATTGAAGAAGTAAATAAGAATTGAAGAAGTAAAATAAGAATTGAAGAAGTAAATAAGAATTGAAGAAGTAAATAAGAATTGAAGAAGTAAATAAGAATTGAAGAAGTAAATAAGAATTGAAGAAGTAAATAAGAATTGAAGAAGTAAACAAAGAAATCCAAGGAATCGAGGAAATTTTAAAGCTAAATATAAATCATTCTCTCCATGTAGCTTTAAATTTTTCTATTTTCTATTTTAAACTGAGACGAATAATCAATGAATTCACGTTCTAAGCTCCGTAACAAAATTCCAGAGCTGGTGTCCTAGTTCTGGATCTAGTAGTGAGCTTGATCGAAATTCGAGAAGCTGTGAATTTTGTAATAGAAGCTCGCCCATAGTAAACTCCTATTCTTTTGTCTTGAAACTCGATACGACTTGAAAGATTCGGTATTCCCATCCCTGTAACTGGAATTTCGTTACATGCGAACCATCGATCGTGGTTAGACACAACGAGCCGAAACGATTTTTGCGTGCTGTCACATTCGGTTTTATTCATCGGAAAGCTGTTGACCTTGAAAGCAATGGACGCCCAGGGAAAGTCCGTGGTTCCCAGCGAATCGAAGAGCAACTCACAGGCAAGCAGCGACCGAAGAAAGTCGGCCAAGTGATTACCAGAAGCCACGAAGACGAGTTTGAAACCGGTTCATTGAAGAACGAATGAAGATGGAAGAGTGGCGAAAACATGAGACTAGATAAGCCGTGTGTACGACCGATGAAAGAAATTCAGGTAAAATTTCATTGGCAAACCGCAACTATCCTTGATACGAACTTTCCCTTGCCGAATTATCGATTTATTTGTCATTTTTACGTTCTTCCTGTTATGTCATTTCATTTTATTTTATTTTATTTGTAATTCTTAAATCAAATTCTTCAAATTTATATTCTTTACTATTTCTAGGCTCTAGTAAACATCGTTTATCCTTGCATAGTCGTATTTTGGAAATTTGTATTTTATTGATATCGTTGCATTTTGAAAATTGTTGCTCTATTAGCACCGTTATATTTTATCTATAGATTAGAAGTTGTTAATTGTCCATTTTCACGAGCAATTAGAAAGATAATAACTTTGTAAAATGTTTTATATTTTTACGAATTCCTTGTGTTTGAGAACTCGATATTACTTTGCGTGTCTCATTTTATGAGTTTAGTTTATTTACGAAAATATCTATTTTTCTCTTGTCCAATAAGTGTCAATTACAATGATCGATGTTACGCGGAACTTCCTAAACCTTGCACCGCTATCAAACCAATGTTTCGAAGTCCAACTTTCGTCCCAAGTTGTGGCAGAATTTTTATTTACCAAGGCCCATTAATGTCGAAATGAGTAGAAAGGTTGGATCTATTGTGGAGTTCAATTCGGAGGACCTTGAAATTTTAAGGCACTTGCGTTTAATAAAAGCGAATCGTTTTATTTGACATCTGAGTTAGCGAATTTAGGTGTTAACGTTTTGTGAGAGCAACCATATAGCGTCGAGGGTTCGATAACCAACACGGTAAATACGAAAAATGAAATTTTGACTATTAGTTGAATCAGAATTTTAAAAGGAAATAGCTATCATTTTACATATCAATTATAAAATTATTTAAATATTTAGAACTCACAGATTAATTTTTTACAATTACCACGAATTACCGATAGCTATGAAGCTATGCTTTCTCATTGCGTGATATGAGACATAATTTTATTGGAAAAGCGGAATCGACTTGACTTTAGGTTTAAAAAGCAACATTAAATTAACATTCGTTCGTGTATAAATTAAAGGTGTTCTCAATAATTCGATGTTTCAACTTGAACACTCAGAACTTACTCATTGTCAGTTTTAGGTATGTTCAGTTTTCAGCGATTTTTCTGGCAACACCATTATCTATCCATTTTCTTTATGTCTTCAGGCAACACTGTTATTTATCTATCTTTTATGTCTACAAAAATTGCAGTCTCTTCACATTTTCGAAATACTTCATCTCTTTTTTTATCGCATTTCCGTTATTTCTGAACATAAATCTTTCTTTTCGTCGTCGTGTTACGCGACACGCTATAATATCGCACGATAATATCGCCGACTAATTTTTGTTACAGATTAATAGTAGCATATCGTAAAGTATCTGCTATTTTCTGTTACGAGAAAGCGCGATGCAATTAGAAATTTTACAATTTTTTTAATATTCCAGAAAGTCCTAATATAAACGATATCTTGACAAATTCCTTGATTTGTTTTTTTTGTAGATAATAATACATTCTAGATAAAGCTTACTAAAAAAATTATTTAAAATTATTTAATTTCATAAAACATTACTCACGTGTAAAAATCTGCGACAAATTTTCGAAACATGGACATCATTCGATAATCTTCCGTGGATAGATGTTTCCATAGATCAGAATCTTAATGCAGACATCATGCAAAGAAATGAACACACATGTGTAAACTACATACATAAACATGTGTAAACTACAAGAGAATTCTGGCTAATGACAAGGAAAATTGAACTTTCTAGGAAAAATAAGATATTTGCTTTACGTATGTAAGCGTAAAGTATGTTATTAATAAATTATAGCCTAAGTAGCGACCATTCTTTCCCAGTTGACTTTAGAGGAAAATAATGTTATTACCTGCCATTTACACTCTTCTATAATCGGATAAATGGTATGGATAATGTTTTCTACTTAAAATTCTAATTTTTTGTTACGCCTTGGAATAACCCAACGAAAATACGTAAGACCTTTTCCGTTACATTTCTCGGCAATTAAGGAATTTTAGATAAGTCAACTATAAGAACTGAAATGTTATTTCTGGAGTAATTTGAAACAGCGCGTAAATAGAATTGACTGTAATTTGAAAAAAACAAAATTTCAACCGGTTAACGCCTAAAAATAGAGAAATTAGTGGCTATGAACATGGCCGAAAGAACAATGTTGAGAAAGTTAAACGCGAATAACTAACTATATAGTTATACGAATAATATGACCAACTAACGAAGAATTAATAGATGCAGCATCAACGAAGAGGATGAGACTATACAGACATCTATTAAAAAAAGGGTAATTTCATGCTTGAAGATTAACGAGAGAACAATGTTGGAGAAATTAAAAACGAACGACGTGTAAAATCAGAAGAATTAAAAGATCAATGAGAAGTAGAATGCATCGGAGAAGATCAAACGATACAGCGTTAATATTATCCCGAAGCACGAATAAAAGAACGGTATTAAAATTGTCTGGAGTTCCAATTTCAAACAAGATCTCGGATTATCTGCAGGAAATCAAGCACAATGCAATTACTTTGCTTATCGGTTGAGAAATTTCTGTATCGCGTCATTCGCCCTTCTCTTGTGACGCAAATCGTGGTATTACGCATGATTGCTAATAAAATAAAAATCAGAAAGAAAGACAGCAAGCAAAAATGTAACGATGACGGTGATTATCAGCGCGATAGATCATTCGTTCTACTTCCTGATGTCCTTCTCTACACGATGATAGGCTCGATTTCTATATTTAAAGAAACGCATAGACGTAAGCAGAAGAATACCATATTAGTAAACTGGAAGCTGTAGCAGCCTTTAGAATGGCCAGAAAAGAAGGAAATATACGAGGGACACCGTTCAGTTCCTATGTTGCGGTTTCGTAATCTGTCGTTAATGTTAGAGATAATGTTTATGCTGGTCGTTATCGAATTGTCCGCTTTTGAAACAGACATGACCGTCACTACGAAACAGATATTCCGATTGGCTTGCATAATATGTGTCAGCTCTTACAGCTGCGCGTAATATTTGCTTCTCAGCGTGTCCTTCTTCCTTCGAGTTTCGTATCCATCTGATTTCTCCCGCCGCTTCTATATTTTCTCCTGTTTTTTGGTCATTCGTTCTTCATTTACACGTAGTATTATTCGATCGGTTCTACGACATCTTTCCATTCTTTTCAATCTTCCTTGTTCGTAGTATTTTACGATATCGAGTTTGCTTATTTGGGAAATATAAAATATCTTGACTTTCGTAAATCGATAATTTACAATTTCTCTTTGGTTCGCGAGCTCACGCTAAAAACTGTGACTTGAGAGAAATTGTAAATTAATAGAAAAATGGTAACTTTCCCTCTTTCGAAGTAACTTTATAATTTTCTTCTCTTTGTTCGTTTTTCTGAATTGTTAAATTTCAAGGTATTAGCGATTTCCTTGACTCGAAAAATATTGACAAATTTTCATAGAATTATTTCAACGTCGTGTTCTCCAGGATGAAGCGAAGAAACGTGCAATCTCGAAGGTTTAGATGCGAGACGGTTAACTGTATATCAAGGTAAGAGCCGAAAAGCAATTTGTACGATCGTTTCTTTATACAAAGACGAGAGAAGTGACTCCCATGAATGGATGAAACGACCGCAAGCAAGGCCATCCTGGCTGCCTGGTTCCATTCGCTTTTTACGAATACAAATTTAAGTTCAAGTTCACCGGCGTAAACGATCTTGAAAGAGTTCGACGAAAAGACACGGTTAAATGTTATCTAATCGTCCTTCAATTTCGCTTCGGTCCTACTTGACAGGTATATCATTTTCTTAAGTAACTTCCTTACTTAACTCTTACTTAACTAGCTGATTAAACAATTTTTTCAACAGACTTTTTCCATTTCGAGATGTGTAATAAACCTTAGGTTGTTTTACTTATCTCGCGCTCTGTATCTTTTGCTTTTTAACGGTCACTTTCATTTAACGCCATTTTGCTAGCTATGCTTCCTTTAATTACACTTTAGTTATACTGTTTAGTAACTAAACAGTATTGCGTGTATAGCTTATGGTTAAATAGTTCAATCATCTAAAAAATTGCACGTATCTTTGCTCAAATTCTTCATATTTAAGTCGTAACAAACGTTATTTAACAAGAGCTAACAAACAAGAACGCACAGTGAACGAGCTAATTTTCAAGTGATTAGACTTTGATGTTCTAACGATTTTACTAATCCTCCCTTTTTACCAATCCTCTATTGCTTCCGCGGACGATTATTGTTTACAATTATAATATTACTTACTTACGCGCTGACGATATCATATCGGCATAATGAGATCAAAATTGAACAGCGACTATTTCTATTTTTGTGCATCGCACACCGTACTGCGATGGTAACTTGATAATTGCGAAACAAATTCAGGAAACGTTTGCTACGAAGTAAGAAGTAATAACAAGCAAGAGTAGTAATAATAAGCGAAGGTATCTTCGGTCCGTAATTGAGTAGCATCGATCATCTTCAATGCCAGTCAGATGAATCTCGTCGATAAACGCAAAGAAGCTCGTGTTCATGGTGATACATTTTTCTGTCGCATGGCTGAACGTTGCGTTACTGCGACGCTACGCTGATACTACACCGGCGTTCTCGATAAAAAATCCTCTCGAGCCAGCTTGGATTTTTCAAATGATTCGATCAGTTTTATGTAGTATGCGTATGAATCGTTTTCCTTTACTTCTTGTTCCTTTTTTTCTTCTTCTTTTTTTCTCGAGAATCTCGAGAAATCGTGCAATTAAAGAACAAGGTAGAATCAGTAATTAGTTACCAGGATGACGGAAACGACGTTCTTACGCGTGTCCTTCTTATCCGTAGAATCTGGAATTTCTGATGGAATAATTTTTGTCCTGGCAAAGGCACGTGTCGAAGACAATTGCCAAGTCTCCGTGACGAGTAATTAAAGGATCGTTGATTGGTCCAATTTTAGAACGTTAGAACGCAACAATTACGTGAGTCGTCGGTAAAAAAGGGAAGACGTAGAAATGTACAGCTATGGCGTGCGCGTATGACCCTCTTTTCCGTATACGAAGGAATTCTTGACGGGTGTCGAAAACAATCGCGACGTTTTCACGGCGAGTAATTAAAATTTCATCGACGCTAAATACGATTTTAAAATGGATGGTTTGTTTGTAAAAGGAAATAATTTATTGTGGATGAAAGAGATTCGGAGAAGCCGTGCGCGCGAGGAGGACAGTGCAATTCCTCGCGTATGAAGCAATTCCTTGTACAGCAGCGTGCATGTGTGGTCGAAATGTCAACATTCTATAACTGCTTCAAATTGTTCTGAACAAGTTGCATTGTAATTAATCTGTCTTGAAGGCGAATAACAACTCATACGGTGTTAATTACTTGTATCTGCGGCATAAAAACAGGTGACTGTACCGTTGAACGGTACACGTGCATACATGTACGGTACTTACACGTACATACATGCATGCACATAAGCATATGTCTCTTTGTATGTATGTTTATATTCATGTTTCTTCGTACGCATATCGAATCGTCAAAATAAGGTGATTTAGAATGCAATAAAATTCGATGATCTTAATCTGTGACTAACTTTTAGTAGGACTAACTTTACCTTAAGCACATTTTTAGCTAGTAAAATTAAGTTTGCTTTTATTCGATCGAAATGTACGTTGATATCATGTTAAACGTGTATTAATCGCAATTTATTTACTTAATTATAGAACATTTGAATTTTTTATGAAATCCATATAAACGATGATTAAATGGTTAAAGCTTTTCTGTCAATTACGAAAAATATTCCCCCATATTGCCATCACATTTTTAACAGTTAGACGTTAATCATGACGTATGTAATTTTAATACATTGTATATGGACTGGATATATTGTACATTAATTATTTCCCCTTCGTCCATGATCAATTTTCAGGACATGCCCTGTCCCTTATTGTTGATCAAGCAAGCTTCGACTGACCACATTTCCGAAGTTTGTCGACCGTTCCTCGGTGGATTCCACCGATGGACGTCAGATAGCTCTTCGGGGTTGTTTTCTACGATTTTCGATAACTGTAATTCCATTTATTCCCTACTGCTATGCGTTTTCAGCCAGGTATCCTTGGAAATATCGAGTTGGACACGCTCAGCTGGCTCATGGATTGATATTACACGAAAGAGGAAACAAATCAGTTATTTGTAGTATCGACGATTTTTTCCAGGTACGTCGTGAAGAAAACTATCGCGCACGTGGAACAGGAGGAGAGACAGAGACGCGATTTTTCCTTTTCATGATCATGGGGAATTATTGCAATCGATATTGTAAACAAGTCCTGGCGGAAATATTTTAATCAACTTGCGATTGGTTAAATAGAGTCTATCAGGTTGAAGCAATTTTTTATCTCGTCGTAACTTGAAAGATATAATTACCATGAGCGATCGCGTGTATTAGTAATAACTATCGTGTATAATTTAATTAGCTTTTAAGTGAAATAATAATTGCAGGGCGGTTTGAGGAAAATTACGATTTTTAATATCTTTGGAATTATACAGCCCTCCTTAGCTCAAGTAATTTATATAACATTTGTTCATTTCTCGAATCATCGCACATGACACGACTTGAGACATCGATATATCTTCATTCTGAGTTAACATTATTCTTTTCTTTTTTCATTCTTCTAAATAATGAAAGTCTAATAACAGGATGTATTGGTATCTCTCATACAAGAATTCTATTGACATTACTTAACTTCCTTCTTATATTCATTAAGACAGGAAAAGATTCAATAACGAAGTTTAGAAAGAATAAAGAAAAAGTTACACACGAGTCAACATATAGCGAGGAATCGATCTCACGAAAGTTCCAATGATGTAACCCGCGAGAGAAAGAAGAAGAAGAAGGAAATAGCGTGCAAGTTCAGGAATCGCCAGCGATCGTATAAAATATTCTATATAACGTTCAACGATCCTAAAATAGAAAAATGTCTTTTGCGAAACTATTGAAATTATTCCAACCCTTGAAAAAATCATTAAAATAATCTTATCTGAAGAATTATTGAAATAATACCCAACTGAAGGATTATTCAAATAATTCCATACTTAAATTATTTCTTACGCCCACTAAAAGCGAAACAGATTCGCTAACAAGTTCAGCGAAGACCAAAGTCAAAGAAAAAGCAAACTCTTCCCCAAAATTAGCAGAGAATCGATCACGCGGCAGTTTTAGTGGCATTAACTGGCATAAAGAAGCAGAGAAAAATGAGATGCAGGTTCACGAATCGCACGAGGATGACGATAGGTCAGGCGATGATATCCTCTCGTCGATACTCGGAGATTTCTTCGCGATTTCGTGCCGTGCCATTCAAATGAATTCAAATGTCTCATCAATAATTCATGAGGCCGGTTATCAAGGTTACAAATCTTAGGCTCGGGTCCTGTGCATCGTCTGTAATGTTTCATGGCACTCGAAAAGATTCTCCATGAGACGTTACAAAATTATATCAATACTAGTAACAACGACAACAACGGCAACAACGGCAACAACGGCAACAACGGCAACAACGGCAACAACGGCAACAACGGCAACAACGGCAACAACGGCAACAACGGCAACAACGGCAACAACGGCAACAACGGCAACAACGGCAACAACGACAACAACGACAACAACGACAACAACGACAACAACGACAACAACGACAACAACGACAACAACGACAACAACGACAACAACGACAACAACGACAACAACGACAACAACAACGACAACAATAATAATAATAACAACAATAATAACAACAACAACAATAATAATAACAACAACAATAATAATAACAACAATAATAACAATAATACTAATCGATTAAAACTTTTTCTGGAGACATCAACAAAGATGAACGATGAAGTGTTGTAATCAGGTGAGAGGCAAACGTTGCGTGCCGGAAATGTGAACGTGTCATCGTTAACGCGGCCGGAGGCCCGTCGTCACAATTTACCTTCCCACTAGGGAGAAACACTTTATCTTGAGTTTCCCTTCGCGGGCTAACCTTGCTGAATTGCTTCAAACAAATGATTTTTTTTTTGCTTTTGTTTTCCATGGGAATCTAAGGTGGATTTTGAAAGTTGACGAGTTTCGAATCGATTGGATTTTGGAAGGGAAGTAGTGATGCTGTTTCTATTAGTTCCTGGAGAAAATCGTGGAAACTACTTTTTGAGATTTGTACATGTATTTTAGACGTTGATTTTAAAAGACCGATATTTGTTTGGTACATTTATTTTTAATTTTTATCGGTGGGAATTTACAGTGTTTTCACGATTCTGCTTTAATTTAATTTTTCACGCCGTTAACACGTTAGTTGCCACGGTGGTTATCGGTGACCAACTAGGTAAAATAAATTGAATCTTTTAAAATGGTTAAAACAGGAATTTCACGGATTAAAAAATTGTCAACAACATGAACCATTTAAATAACATCGTTGGAGAAAAATTGTACCTGTCGGGGTTATCTGTATTCTGTTAATGTGTAACAGAAATATATTCCAGTATAACGGTATAAGTTCAGTGTATGCTAATCCAGATCTGCACGCTGGCAGCGTGACATTACAATAGAGCCCCGAAGCCATGGGCCTATGGTATTTATAATTCCAAAAATCCAGTTTGTTTACATCTCGCTGCACCATCTACACAAGGCATATTCCAGAAAAGGCTATTGGTCTGGAAGGCCCTTCAAATTAATTTAGTAGTAGATAATGCTTAATAGGTTCGAAAATCAGGAAAACTAAACAGTAGAGCAGACGTAGAATTTTCCTGGAAGAGTGGAGTGTTTTCCTCCAACAGTGCCAATACAAAATAACACATTACAAAGAATAAACGTTACCTCGTACATCTCAATCTATCTTTTAAAGCAAAATATATAAAAATTGAACGCGTTCAAGAAAATAAACATAACGATAGCTATACAGCATATGGCATATGTCAAATCAAATATAATATATTTTTTAACGTACCAGAATTTCAATAGAATTTTAGCAGAATTTTGCTGGATAATTAGTTTAGACGCGCGGTAGGTTGAACAAAAATTGAAAATCGCTGCATTATATCAATCCGTGTCTAAACAAGAATCACGTATTAGACGTGTAACGTCACGAACAACTATTACAAGTGACCTCAAATTCCCTAGAATTTCTGAAAATATCACGGAGCATTCAGGAGGCATTCTACGACCGGGTTAGCCAAGGACAGGAAGTGTTTCCTTAACGAGTACCGGTGATAAATGGAACAGTTCCAGGGAAATAGTTGCACGATACGGTAAACGTGGTTCGATGGAAGTAATGAGTCGCGTTTTACGTCAAAGTATATCCATCGAAACTGGGTCCATGGAAGTATCAACTAGACGACAGTGTTATACGATCTTTCAGTGAAACTCCATCTGCATCTATTACTTTATTTCATCGATCAATACTCGCTGATCCACTTCTAATAGGACGAAAGAACAAAAAGAATTCTCGCAACGTGTTAACAAGTTTCTATTGGTCGCAGTTCCGTGACTTTTTCCATTATCCAGAATCAATATACCGATAGATGAATATAAGATGAGGAAGAAAAAACTTCGCTTAAATCTAAGATCGAAATGGTTTGACGTAGCGCGTCATTATCGTAACACGATCGGCAAACGCGTTAGCTTTGGTTGGTGATTCGTTCTCAGCGATTATTAGCGACGTTTGTAGGTTCTTTTCGTGGAAACCTTGATATAACTTGCCTCTCGATCCGCTTTTTAAACGTTCAGACTATTTATTCGAATGGTTTTTCGTTTCAATCGAACGAGCAACCTTGGTTGATTTAGTGAACGTTTATTAGAGAACTCGAGTAATTATGCGAAAGGAAATTATGCTCGATCATCGTTAGTGTCCGGTTTTACGTTACAATAAATCATGTACCTACTCGAATTGATAATTCTATGAACACAATATCGTGTTTACAATGTTTCCATTCTGAATTACGATTTTCCTGCTTTCAAAAACGATGGAAGGAGAAGATTGAAATTTTCCAGTTTTCGCGTTTCACAGTTCGTTCCATTGTTTCATGGGATACATAATTTACGATAAAATTAATTATACAGTACTTTGTCTTAATTTCATTGGAAATAGCATGTAATGCTTAGTTAACGTCATCGAATCGCGAATGACTCATAAACGTTTCGTTTGGACTTATGTTATTATATTTTAGACAATTTTATTCTATTTCAATTTTTCACAGCATCTAACACCTAAACTGTAAAACTTGAGATATTTTATATCTGAAATTACTTTTCTGTCATGATGTTATTGTAAACGAGAATCACGCAGTTTTTCAAGGACTGATCGGAACCGCGTTCATTTTAGCATGTCACATGCCACGGGGGTCATCGGTCACCGACACTCAACTTGTCGGTGCCGCCATGGAGGTCACCGGTAACCGGAGTGCCAAAATTGGTAAAAATAAAATCAAAAAATTTGAACAAATGTGGATTGTTCATTATCACCATCGTTACTACAACGGCGTGACGAAATTAATACAGTATAAAACATATAAAATAAATTTATTTATACATGAAATATAGACCTATAATATTTCACCGTTACATTTATCGCATAATAAAAAATTCATTATGGCGCCACGGGTAATCCCTGTAAAGCTAGCATTCAACGTGTTCAAAGCTTCTTTCAGTTCGATCAATAGTATTGGCATAAGAATGACGCAAAGGCTCATCGTTGTTGCGTTTATCGAATCAACGAGTTTATATTTATACGTTTTCCGTGATAAACATTTTTTGTTTTTTTCCTCGTCAACCACAGAATTAAAGATTTGTCCAGCTGTTATTACACGTAAGTTATGCAAGGCAGTTTATTTTACATTAGGCCTTCGTGTCTGACCACAACAAATTTAAATATATTTATAAATTCATAATAATTTACATAAGTATAAATAGTTTTTATTTGAAAGAATTTTTAATTGATTTGCAAAGAAGAAGATTTAAACCGAAAGATGGTATCAGTAGAGACCGTCTATAATCAGATTTTATATACAAAACGACAAACTTTAAAATTCTCTACGGTCTTTAACGAGGTTATCTCATCCGTTTGAAATTCTTAACAATTAGTTAAAAATATGAAACATTTAGTAGGGGACCTGTTGCTCTCATCGCTTTAGAATCCGTAAAACTTTCGACCACAAAGTACTTCGTTTGAATAAAAAATCCTGCTCGGTACAGCACTTTACAATTCTACAAACCTCATTTTCTCTACTTCAAACCTATTTTACGCGTTTTTACGTTCTGTATTCGACTTATTTTCCAGGTACACAGTGTCCATGCTTAAAATTTCACACCGGCGCGATGGTACAAAAATTATTTTATACTGAATCTCGTGTTTTGTTGTTAAAAACTATGGATATTGATAAAAATAAATTTCACGCGAAACTTTAATTTTTGGAATCAAAAATCATTTTAATCATCATCAATTTTCATCATCAATAAAATTATGAAAATTGTCCAGAGATTCCAAAATTATTAAGATTAATCTTCTCTTAAAGATCCTAAAATTATTACAAATCAGAGATTTTTAAATCATTAAAAATTGAAGATTCTAAAGTTACTTTATTTATTTATTTACATTTCATAATTCTGCCTTCCGCAGTAAAGCGGACTTCCAGTTACACTTCTGCTTGGGATTCTAACGTTATCAAAAATGATTAAAAGCCTAAAGGCCTAAAAAGTTCTCTGTTTGCTATTTCACTGTTGTATGCTTTCTCACCCTTCGTCCCTAATCGATGAACATCGCTCTAATTCTTTTCTCTCCCTTTACTTTCAATCGCACGAGAGAAGCGTCGAAAAACCCACGACCACGAGGGATGAAAGGATGGTTTCAGGGATGGAGATTCGTGAAAGCAGGCCGCGAGGGAAGAAGTGAACCGAGATTGGTCCGATGTTTGTTCAGCACACAACCGTTTCGTATGTAGAAAGCGTTCATAGAGAGGTGGTTGCGCTCCTTTATGCGCATGCCCAATAAAACAATCTCCAAATAATATTCTGTTCTTCGAATTTACTTTTTCAACGTTCCATGCTTACGGGCTATAATTTTCTTAAGACGCTTAAAACGATCTCTTGAGCTTTCGCCTTTTCGGTGAAAACAAGCATTTTTTTATCTCCACTTTAGACTCGAACGCCAACTTCTTGACGTATTAAAGGATTTTAGAAGTTTCTTACCATTTTACAGTACGTTCTTGTTGAATTTTTGCTGGATGAAAAAACGCTTATCCGATACTTTTAGTATTTGCCTCGAAGCTGTTTAACGATATTATCCTTTTAATAAAATTTAATTATAACGCGCTTTTACGAAATGATAGCGTACACAGTGACTGTTAATAATTTCTGGTCAGAGCGTAATTTTATTTTGACGTACTTTTTACTTTAATAAAATCCTTCGAGTAAAATGTTCCGCGATATTGTATAATATTCTTCTAAAAAAAAAAAATATATATATTAATGCTAATCGATGGAACTATTAAAAAGATCGTACAGTTTTTCGAGAATGTTAATAGCCTTCTTGATAAGAAGACATCGCTTGTCCTATCTTGGTATGCGTTAAGGGTTGATGGTATAATTTACTATATTTTGAAGATCAAAGTTACGATATTCATAAGAAGTTTACCAAAGTTGTACCTAACGCCGCTTGATTTTATGTGATTATACTTGCAAAGTTCTGTATCGCTTATTATACAGTTTTGTTTTTATTAAAAGAAAAGAAAAATACCTCTCATAGGGGTAGTTTGCATATTTTGGTGGAGACTGGTGAGTATAAGTGTCGTTGTCGTTGAGGGCGATGCACTTGGTTTAAGTAGGCTAATGGGAACTTTCGAGTAGCCATCTTCATAACTTTTCGTATCTCTTGCGAACAGCTTCACAATCTGTATAACATTGCGGCTCTCGATTTTCTACAAAAAACACTAAATACCTTCGAACCGTTTAAACACAGAGTGCAACTGGCAAACTTTCATTACAAGATCAAATTTAATTCCACTTGCCTCGATGGACGCAGGCTATCGTTAATTAAAATCCTCCCACCAATTTATATAAATATATGAATATAATACGAAACCTTTTTAATGAGCTAAAAATAACACGAGATTTTTAGCAAATTTAAAAAAATAAAAGAATTAAGATTAAATTTAGACGTAGTCGAACCTTATTTCGTTCAGTAATTTCCGTGAGAAGTACAGGAAACATAACTGAACATAATGTGGCAGATCCATCATGATAGATTTCGTGATTTTAATGTTACGTGTTCAAAAACGTTATATTAAAAGAGCAATAGTACTAGGATAATTAATATTTCTGAAATGTGTAAGTGCAGTTATACTTTCATGCTATTAAAACTGGAATTGTATGAGCGTTTTTATCATCTTCTTGAATAACTGCACTTACACGTCTATTTTACTAAGGTCTTCAGTTGTGATTTATTAAATTGTTTATCATGATCATTAATTAAACTGTTAAACTGTTCATTAATTTGTATAGTTACAATATCGTACATATTCAATATGAAATTTCATTACTGTAATTTATGGATTGGTTTTACCTTACATTATTGCAACAATATACGTTTCATTATAATAATTTACGTTCCATATTGTAACAATATAGCTGCATAATTTGTGCAAATCAATGCAAACATTTGAGCAAAATATAATCCTTCGAAATATATCTTACAATGTCTTGACGCTTCGTAAAAATGTAAGTTAAATTTTTCAATTAAACATTCTGCTCGTTTCAAACCTCGTTATATGTTATTCAAACCCAATACGAAAGTGTTTTCGTATTAATAATTCGTGTTTCATCGAAACGCATAAATGTGGATCGCGATTCTAATCGATACCTATTCGATCTTGAATTAATTAAAAAAATTAGCAAAAGCTCGTTACGAGGAGTGCGCGCTTTCAAGGGAACTTTTTGCACGGCCGGGAATAGCGTCGCACCGCGGAGGCAGCCGATTCTTTCGTCCCGGAAGCGCACTGGAACTTGGAGATTTTATTACGAGCGTACAGTGATCCTGTTTAATTGCATCCGCTACAAGGCGACCCTCGAAAAGCAATTTCGAGTGTACCGGAGGCTGGATTTATCGCGACCGGTATTCACTGTAAACAGCCAACGGCGTTCCTCTTAATTCTGCCGCCGGCTTCCGATTCTTTACCTTCGCTCTGTTGGCCTCGGTTTTTCTTTCGTTTTCGCGGCACCGCGAAACGAAGGTCACCTTGAGATCTCGAAGCTATGTATTTTTCGAAGAAACACTTCTTTCGAATAATATACGGTTTAAGAGATATTTGCCTGGCTCGATCAAGACGAGACACCTTGTATATACAGGCTGTTGCAAAAACATGATACGTGCAAGGATTTTGTTAAAGGGAATAAGAAATAATTTCGAAATACACTTAGCATTGTAATTATTAATATATTTATTTAGTATAACATTGTATTTATTATATCATGCTAGTTAATTAGATCCAAGTGTATTAATTTTGGTATTTGGTAAAATTTTATATTAGGAAAATGAAATATAGAAACTTATTTAATTCTAAGAAATGGTTCTTTATTATTCATATTGCTCGATCATTTTTCAGCATGGGAAAACCATTTTAACCAATTTAAACTGTATTTTTCCTTATTCCCATGAGTATGCCATTCCGTTCTCCGATATAGTGTCAGAATTTCGTACAGGCGTAGAATTATAAGATCGACCAGTACAGATTCCAAAATCAACGCTTTCAACGTAAAATCTAATTTTGTATTTCTATGTAGGGTGACTTAATTTACTAGTCTATAAACGATAATTCAGTTAACGCATTAACAGTCGTCGATGTAATGTAATGTTTCGTAATTAAAGTACTTACTACCAGGTAAGACAATTATCAATGGCTCTGAGGGATTTCCTGGATTTATTTGAGTTAATTCTAGGAAACGATTAAGGTTTAATATTCGTAGAATATCGTTCTGCAAAATTATTAAACGCGAGTACATTGCAACGCGCTGTAGTTAAAGATCTATAATGTTTAAGAGGGGAAAAAAAAAAGAAAAAAAAAATATCGAGAGATTTTTGAAATCGATGTTCTTAATTTAAAATGTAATTTTGTCTCTTCTTATACTGACATTTAATGAGCTTAATTTACTCAACCCTAATGTAATTAAATTGCAACAACGAATATCTTCGCAATGTTATAATATTAATAATATATAAATATCGTAATATATATTTTTCCACAGTTTCCAATGTCTACTACAAGATCTTCATGTTTGTGACACACGGCATACTATTTGCCGCGATACGAACCGCATCGTTTTTGATTTTCGATCGATTTGAAAAGTTGCTATGACATACAGTAACTTAGTTGTATATCAATCTAGTGATAATACGATTTTGATTTGCGCAGAGTACAAGCTATTTCAACAAGTTGGTAAAATTTATTACCATGTAATATGATTTAATACCGTAACGTAATTTAAAAGTCGAAGGATCGAATCCTGAGATTCTAAGATGATTAATAATTAGTCTTGAAGATACGGTCTTGTAATTTAAAGGTATAACAGCATAATGATACAATCTGTAATATAAATGAAGATTCAGTATATCTTAAACGTAAAACGCGGCTATAAAATGTTTCAAAATAGAAATATCCAATGTTTTAGAATCCTAAACCAGTTTGAATCTTCAACAAAACTCCGATTTTTTGAGGAACCTTGACAATACGCTAGCTTTTATAGAAGCTTTTTAAAGCTATGTTAAAGGAAAGAATCAACAAGTTTAACAATCATAATATTTAATACCATTCGCGTCACAACGTTTAAATTTATCAATACACATTATAAAAGTCCAAATAGTTGCATAAAGCCGCGTAAAAATCCTAAAGTATACGAGTTGAAATAAAACTTCTGAAACGGCGAACTTCTGAAAAAACTTCGGACCTCGACGATACGCTATCTTTCACGGAAGCTTTCAAAGTTATCGCGAAGGCAAAAACCAACTAATGTATCAATATACATTATGAACGTGCAAATAGTTGCATAATACAGTGTTTAACAATACTAAATCGCACAACTTGAACCTCTTAACGAACCATCGAACTCCTGAGAAATTCCTCTTGACAATAGGCTATCTTTTACAATTCTTTGCCAGTTATCTCAAAGACAGGAATCAACAATTTTAACAATTACAGAAGTGTCATCCGCGTCACGCCATTTAAAACAATCTAACACTTGCGCGTGACAAGCGCGAAACTGGTGTCGCCAGCTCGATTTCCGGCAGACGACACGACGGCCAACTCACTTGACGCCGTTCATCTAACGGCGTTTAAGCTTACTTTAAAATCGATCGATCGCCTGTCGAACAATTGATTTATGGTGTTCGCGCCGTCCTATGTCAAATTCTTCGAAACATGACGTAAACGTCATGCAACATAGGGCGGAATGATGTCAATTGAAGAGAATTGCGCGAATTGAACGTTGTATACTCAGTTTCATCCAGCACTTTCGCGATGGAACACCGGTTTACGAAACCGTGGCATACAGTTTCGAATTTTCGTGGAAATTCCACGCCCGCGAATAAAATCACACGGATAATCAAGGCGTATTGTGTCCAAGTGGTCGACGTTGTTACAACGAACCTATCCACGGAATTTGTCGTTTTATATCCGTCGCGGATACAATCCGCGAATATGGCCGTAATCCTATCGTTTAATGAGTTTCCAGATCAATGACGACATGCGTTATAATATATCATTCGTTTTTTTGCACCACTATTCTTCATCGTCTGTTATTCTACGCGTTGCTGAAGTATTGTCAACTGCGACGAACTATTGTAAACTGCGTCGCGTTGTCGCAAACCTCGGCTCATAATTATAAAACAACCCTAAAACTTTTAATACGACGAAAGCTGCCTGGTTGAATTTAGCAAAGTTATTTTCCCCTCCTTTTTTTTTTTACTGCACGAATCAACCTACGCTAATGAGAGTTTAAGACAAGACGCGTACAATCTTTATCTATTCGACATTTTACAACTGTACGAATAATCTTCTCGGTGGATTAAAAGACCTCGCGTTTCTTTTTTTCAATTAAAAGAAATTGCCTGGCGATTCGTCAAATTCGGTTGATGAACAATTTTTGTACGATCTATGTTTGAAAACGAGCTCTTTAATTCGTTAACGACTCGTAATATATCGTGAATTGGTAGAATATATCGATGGTCATAACTTTTCGCGAGGATATAATTTTTACTGATTAAAAGGAAAGCTTGTTCGATTAACGTTAAAATATTCTCATTTTATCATTGTATATAAATTGTATATAAAACCACTAATTTTTTCAAATACATTAGAACAGGAGGCTGTAACTGGTCAGAATTTGTGGTGAAAATAAAGAAAATGTGCAAACTAATTAAACTATCAATAAATACGACAATTAATTGAATAACTCGCGCACCATATTTCCTTTGATCGAACGTGGATTTTCCATTCGCTCAGATGAAGTTGAAACGAATGGCAATGCTGCTAAAACAAAATACTTGTTGCGTGTCGCTTAGATTAACGAGTTGCAAATTCGTTGAACGCTGTAACATACGGATAAGATGACTACTACATACATTCGCTGTCTCTGCTGCAAATTAATGCTACAGAGTGGAGTTTAAATTTTAAATGAGATAGGAATACAGAATAATTCCAACCTTCAGATGACATTAAAATTGACGTACATTACGAACTGAAAGTTTTGATGTAGCGCGATCCTTAGCATAAATCGTGAAAATAACGAATTAAATATTTGTCCCCTTAATATTAAATGGAAATTTGTAAAATAATCAAATGGAGTGACAGATGGATTTCGTTTGACTACTGCCCGCGTATATTAATTATTTGAACAAATTTACAAGAGAGAGTGAGCTACAAAATTATCGTGGAGAAATATTTGTAGAATGAGGTGGGTAGCAAATGAAGAAGAAATATTTGTATAAGAGAATGCAGTTGCAGAATAAAGTTTTCTCAATATTAATAAATTTTTGCAATAAAAAATCCAATTGAAAATATTCCAGGTGGTGTAGTATACTAAGCGAAGTACAAGCGTATCAATTAAAATTACTTTCCAAAAATCTATCCCGACCGAAAAGTTTCAGAAGTTGAAACAAGCTCCTCAGTGATTTTAAAAACCCAACGTCTTTTCAATTAAAAGGTTCTCCATTTAATATTCTTCGATCGAGAAACTTGTCAATTAAAAATCAGATGTTTCAAAATGCTGAACCATGTCAACTATCGTAACTTTTTATCAAAAGGGAGAGAAAGTAAACGAAACGCTGGGAAAATACAAGAGAAAAGAAATTACATGTTGTTTAAGAGTTTATCTCCTCTCGAGCGAATAACCTTTTCTCTCGAGAAATTCGTTGACTCGCACGATCTCTACGTCTCGAATTCTCGCGACTCTGCTTCTCGAGTGCCCTTGATCACGGCATCGATTAACTTATTAAGAACCAAGTAGCAAAATAATACATAAAAATTGTGTAAACGCAAATTGTGTAACCCGACTTATGTGGTAATTGCAATTAATCTTCTCAATTTATTTTTGTTGTCCCGTCCCACGGGCTTCCTTGCTTTTTAGAATGTATCGATTTACCTGGAAATCGTGTCCGTGGCGAACAATCCAAATTCGATTTCAAGTTCCATTCGCTGGGACAATAGACTTGATCCGTCGCGGATTTTTGTTTCGTTTCTGTTTTGTACTTAAATTCAGGTAATTCTTTCACGCGAGACCATCTTCAGCGAAATATGTATTCTTGGAATTGTAGACAATTTTACTAATATTATATTTGTTAGAAATATTTTTGAATATACGTAAATATTATTAGAAAATTATTGAAAGATTAATCCTATCTGTGCTATATCTCTATTCACGCGGAGGACTTTGTTTTGAATTTTCCAAGCGTCCATAACAATGTATTTTGTAGTGTTTTATTTGAATTACATAGGACTCAAGATATCTCTTCACTGTTCCTTTAGGTTTTCAAGTTAAGAAACGTTGAAAAACTCTCTATGAAAAATTAATAATTAAAATATTGTATCATAAGATTGCATGTTAAATTTGGTTTATTTCAGTACCAAGTAACGACTTGTTAGATTAAATTCGTGTGAACCGATCGAAGTTAAGAACATAATGAGAGTACAGATTTTTTTTATTGAGAGATCAAATTAAAGATTTTGCCATTATTGTTTCGAAAATTCTTCATCATTTGTGAAACACGTTCTCTCAGAATTTAAAGTCGATCGGTTTTCTAATCAGAAACAAACAAATTGTTTGGTAAATTTATTATCACTTACGAAAATCACAATTTTTCAGTCGATAAGATTTCCTGGCATGAAATATACGACAAAATTACGTGTTATTTATCGATAAGATTATTTCTCCACTGCCTCGGATTAACTCGAATTCACGCAACTAAATGCAGCAGATTTTTCTCCGGTACACATCTTAATTGCACGTTCGTCGCGACTAATCACAGTTTGATACAATGGAATGAAAGATGCATTAATTATTTCTGCGAAACGCGCTTCCACTAAGCTAACGACTTACAGTTCTCTTATATTTACCCCGCTAAAACAAAGAAATGAAAAACCACCCTCTCAACACTAAGATTGCTAAATCTGTTAAAATGACACAGACCGATTTTTCGTTTGTACATTACAATTGGCAAAATTGTTACGGTTTTCGTTATATCGCTTCAATCATAATTATTTACGCTATTGATCAAACATTTGTAATAAAATTCAAGAATTTAAGAGAAAGTCAGTTCAGGACTTTGTGTTCTGTTAGAAAACTTTTACATCAGAATTCTATCGAACTGAAGAAAATTACCACTGACAAATTTATCGTTTCAAAACAAAAATTACTAGGAGTAATTCGATGTAGCTATAGCTTAACAGGTTTTTAAAATGTGTACATATATTTTTACACATATTAAACCTTCATAATTCGAATACTAAAATCCTACAAGTAAATGTGATAACATTTCTCTTGACAATCTTTGCATAAAATATCTAAGACAAACTTTTAACGACTCGATCGAGGATAAAGAAAACCGATAGTCTTGAGAGAAAGACACCATATCATATTCACTTTTTTAGAGATTCTTAATGAGAAATAGTTTGGACAAACTGTAAATCCAGAAGACTCGCTACGTGCGTAAATGATGTAGAGACATCAGAGAGAAAGGAACCGAAATCGACGCGTAGGAACGTCGGTTTTTAGAAATATTCCATCCAATGTACCGATGAAGCAATGTACTCACGACAGGAATTCGAACGAAATCCTTTCTGGTCCTAGCCGTTACCGAAGAATAATGGCCGTGCAGAGGATTGCCACTTCACTCATCGCCGACTAACCTTGCACTAAAGCTCTGTCACCTCGCTCTGGCAACGATAACAAAACTTGCGGGCGTAGTTCAGCATTTTAGACGCCCTGCATTCGATCAGGGTACGTGGAGAGCGTGCCAGCGTGTAATTCTTCGCCACTTAGAGTGGGTCATTAACGATGCCCTTGTCACGTAATTTTTGGGTTGGTCGGTGAAAATAAAATATAGTTGAGTCGTAACACAACTATTTACTTGGTTTTAATCAACCTTTATTATGAATTCAGCAATCACAATGTAACACGCACTGAATTAACATAAATCACAATTCACTCCAACCACGTTATGTAAGACTTAGTTACAACAATACATTAAGTACGCGACTTATAAGAGTAGAGACCGACATAGATATGTTGACTATTCTAAGGATACAGAATAAGTGAAGTTTTACTGACGATACTGTGTCTGAGGAAAGCTAGGGGTGGGTGTGTCTAAGGACACGGGACTATCGGATTTGTTGATGACAATTTTGGTTAAGGAAGTGAGGGCAGTAGACACCATCTCCGATTGGATAATAGGACGGTTGGTGGACCAGGAAGGGTTTTAGCCGCCCTCGCGAGAAAGTTGCCAACGGAACATACCAGATGTGGAGAAAACCAACTTTCTAAGCTAACACGTGGTAGACAATAAACGTAAAGGGAAATTTAAGACAGGAAATACTCGCTTGGTCCGAAGGACCTTAACTATAAAAATGCCAAGGCCCCCTGGTGGGCACTTAAGACTATTGAGGGTGCGCGCCAAGGATATGCAGACATCTGGGTGCCATCCTGTCCGTGGTGTGTGGCCTGGTCTCTGATATGAATTGACGTTACACCCTCCACGATCTTTCGAAGCTCGCGTAATTCTCGTGCACGCGCTTCTTATCCTCTTTATTCTTTTTCGTTACGTTCACCTTCTTTGCTTCTTTTCTTTTTTCGATCGAAAAATGCAAGATAAAGTTATGATCTTCGTTATTCACTGACTCGAGTCGATTATTAGATTGTGTGGATTTTTAAACGTTCGCGGGCAGTTGAAAAGGCTTTCGATGAGAACATTCAACGAATGTCGAAAGCATTGTGATTTTTAAAACGCACGATCCTCTACGAGGAGATCTAATTTTCTATAGTAAACTTGTTCCATATTGTCGTTGCTACTATCTACCATATACTTATTACGCGTGGTTGATAGATGGTTATGCAACGTACATTCTATGCATTTTTGAGAAACTAGAGAAGCTTTGAATAAAAATCACTACTGCAAAATATTCTATTTTTCGATAGATTCGGTGCTACATAAAAAGATGTCGTTCTTCATAGCGATCTTTTGCATAATTTATTCTTGTTAATCTCAACATTTCTTTAATTAATACTCTCCTAATACCTACCTAATGTAAAAATATTAATTTTCATTGAGACATTAATGTGCATAGATAGAACATTAGTGTGGAAATTCATCTATAGGAAATTTAGAAACGAGAAAATCCGTAAGACGCTCCTAATATACAAAAATGTATTCTTTATAATGTTCCAGAATATTTGGTAAATAAACAAATTTCTGCTTACAATCTATTTCGTTGATCATTCATTAAAGTATAAACTTTGCCTTTTGACATATTTTTTCTTTTTTTCTCTCATCTAAATAATGTCTTTGATACACGAAGGTGTAAATTTACATAAATATCCTTGATCAAATTTGATTCTCACGCGAATAGTATAACGATGTGTTGTCACGATAAGCATTTTTGTATTCGAGTAAAGTCTGATCGAAAAAGAGGACTGAAGAGGGTTATACGATGGAAGAGAGGCTTGCAGAGAAGCTGGGAAACAGTTTACAAGTCGGGCTAGGAAATGGAAGATTGAGTAGTTTAGTTGTATGTTGGAAAAGAGGTTATATGAGAGGGACTGGGAAATAGAATCGAAAAATTATGCGTTCAAGCTTATTGAAAAGAACTTTTTTTAAGAGTGTTCGTAATATATTCATCGTACATGTTTTAAGGAATTTATTTGATACATCTGAGATTTATGTAGCTTTTGCTTGTGTAATTATGCTCATTTCTTATAGATGCCTTTTCTTTGTCGCAATATAATGTTATTCTTAACATGCAGTGACATTTCCAATGGTGTTCCCTATCCTCGCATAATACGTATCGGTAATTCTGTCATAATACTTCATCTATGCACATACGCAGTCGACTACGTTAGCGATATGTGTAATACGTTTGTATCAGCTTTAAGATTAAACAATACTGCTATTGAGTTGGAAATTCATCCGATTGTTCGCATCGTACAGTGTGTAGTGTAATAGTGGATATTAAACAATAAATATTTGCTACGATATGTATAACTAATTGCTTCAGTTCGCAGTCAGAATTAGCTCAAACTCGCGCTATATCTAAAAAAATGTTCTTAAGTTACACAGACGGTTGTCTGTCATCTCGGAAGATGCAGTCATTGAAATCAGCGTTTGAATGTCATATTTTCTGGATGATATAATTTTCATCGGTAAAATTAGAACATATGAATTATCACAAACCAGTAATTAAGCCAAGTTTACGCAACGTGTTTATGCACCAGTTATAGTTTACATAAGAAATTCCAAATTATTTACGTAATACGTCATACTAATACGTCAAAAAATCATTTACTAAAATCCATGTCTCATCGAAATATGAAAAATACGAAAAAGAAAGTAGGAAACTATGGAGAACGATAGAATTCGATCGAGGAATCGGTCTCGTTCGGATAAAGAGGCTCTAGAATGCACGCAGGCCTAGTGGCCCCGATACTGGAAGAGGCCTCCATTGTGCGAAACCCACGAAGATGGAGATAACGTAATGAAACTAACTGGCTTGCTCTGACCAATTAACCAACCCAACTACGGCATAATATTTAACGTACACTCGCCGCCTTCCCCTGTTCACGTGGCCACGTTTACGCGATGGATATAGCGTTACATGAAAACGCGTTGCGAGGGAATCTCGCGTGATGATGAATTCGCTCACGCGGATCATCCCAGCGTGAGTTACAAGTACCTTCACGCGATTGACGGATCAAATATTCATGGCAATTCGATTGGAATTATATTCGTGGGCCATAAAAATATTCACCTTCGCGATTTTATCGATCTATTCAAGACAGATTGGAAATCGATGTGTCGGAGATGAAAGAACACCTGTCGGAGATAAAAGAACACCGGAGCCTTTGGAACTTTGGATAACCCCGCAACATTGTAACCTAGAGTCTACTAAAACAGTAATTAAACAATTGTAGTTATTCAATCCGATTGTAATTGTTCGAGATAGGTGATAGTGAGCTCTGGCTCGAGGCGACAGTCTGTCGCCCAACGTAGCCGCGGCCAACGGGATGACAAAAGGACGTACTCACAAAGTCTAAGTCTGGTTAAAACGTGAAATAACCACTGATCGCGAAGATGTTACTCTTTAGTCGATGCGATCGCGAGCGAGAATGACTTTCCCGTCCCGATGATACCACGGAGGAAAACTATATTGGGGCGTGTCTAAGGACACGAGATCGGATTCGTCGAGAAAAGCCTCCGTTCAGAAAGTAAGGGAAATTGTCGTTGCCGCTAATTGGTCAATCTCTATACCGGTGGTTAGAAAAAGATGCTGGCTGTTTTCGAGGGGAAGTTGCTAGTGGGAGACGCCGCTCGTTGAAAAATTGGTCTCCCCTGTTTTCCCGTAGTGGGGACAAAGATTGTTTGTCTGTTTGATGGACTTTAGTTGACTAAATCTTAAGATTTATAACGAGCCCTCGAGCTAGCTGAACATGTACTGTGGAGACGCATCGACATCTGGCAATTATCTTACTCCAGGAATAGGGTCTGCGCGTGGCGAGCCACGGGACAAAAACCGTTGGAATATTTACTGTCACGTGTCGCCACGAATATTTCTTTTAAGCTATAGGATTTTAAGCTTTTGAGCTATAGGATTACTCCATACCTTTGTTAAACAAAGCGTTCATCCCTTGGCCTCGGCTACGTTGGGCGACAGACTGTCGCCTCGAGCCAGAGCTCACTATCACCAATCTCGAACAATTACAATCGGATTAAATAACTACAATTGTTTAATTACTGCTATAGTAGACTCTAGGTTACAATGTTGCGGGGTTATCCAAAGTTCCAAAGGCTCCGGTGTTCTTTCATCTCCGACAGATGAAATATTTTTATTCTCTGATTTATAATTTTGGAAGTGTAAGGATTTCGTCGAGTGAACGAAGAATGTTCGTAACGGAGTACCACGTCTTTAAATCAGGAATTTTTGATAAATAAGTAACGTAAGGTTTTATGAAGCAGATTACTGCAAAAAAAAGAAATTCATCATAAATATTTATAATATTAGATAAACATTAAAAATGCCTTTTTATGCAAATGCGAGAGGTATATTACCATGAGACTATGTTCGCATGATAACGATGATAATGGTCGCAGAAACTGTTTTTTGCCTAACGGTATTTTAACATAGACATCGTGTTTTTTGATGGTTACAAAAAAAAAAATTAAATTTTATAGATTATGTATAATCAATTAATTCAGTGATCAGAATTTTAAAGAAACTTTTTAATAGAATAAATGAGAACTCGAAAGAGCAAATACGTGGAATTGTAACGATGTGTTAAGGTGTAGGAAGATTTAAGATTAAGCTGTTACTGTTAATTTGTGTTTCCGCCTGTTTGCACGCGTCTGACCATAGACAGGCACGCTCTACTGCGGCTGCGAGGCATCCGCTGCACGTGAGCAATCGTATTTGAATATAACATCTGTTTGATTTGTTTTTACCAACTATGTGTACCACTAATTAGCAGTGGCGAAATTCAGAAATTATTCCTATTTCCTCGAAACAAAAAACATAGAATCTCGTCTTTTTAGATATATGATTTTACTTGGATATGTCTTACAGTTCGAACACCTAACCGATTTTCTGTACATTTAGTATTTATAATAATAGACTTTAGACTAGCTTCACGTACGAATATACAGGGTGGTTGGTAACTGGTGGTACAAGCGGAAAGGGGGTGATTCTACGCGAAAAAAGAAAATATAGAATAAAAATCTTTCGTTCGAGGCTTTGTTTTCGAGAAAATCAACTTTGAATCTTATCTCGTTATAACGGATCTCACTGTAGATCGTTGTCTCGATGGAAAAATTAAGAAAAAAATTTTTATTCTATATTTTCGACTTCTTTCACCCCCTTTCCGCTTGTACCATCAGTTACCATCCACATCCATTCCATATACATCCTGTCCATAAAATTATGAAATACCTACATTTTTCAATTATGTTCAAAATTCTACAGACCTCCCCCTTCCCCGAAATCTCATTTTGCGCTTTCGTCAATCATAAAAGTTTATTTGCGAAAACAAGCAGCCCAAGAAGAACAATTTGCGTCAGTCTAAAATTACCATCACGCATCAAGGAACGTACCTGACGTCAACAAACCTGAAGTCCCTCCCATATTTAACTCTACTAAGCCAACCACGGGAGTTCCGCGTTCAAAATACCAATCGTTCGTTTATTTGCATGAGAAAAGATTTGTCAGTGGCTGGGGAGGAAACGAGCCGAAGCGCGGATAGGTGAATGTCGGAAGAGAAGGGGAAAACCTTCCGAGTCCTGAAACAATTTTCGTTTCGAACAGCTCGTCCTGCTGGTGGGGAGGGTTGCATAAATATTCGAGGTTGCGCATCGTGCTCGACATAGCTGGAAACTGCTGGCAAGCGGACAAGTGGTGGAGAGGGAGCACCAGGAGCTTAGTTTCGCCACAGCTCAGTACCAGTTGCGCTCCATACGAGTGTTCATCCAACCTGCTCGAAAGGGTGGAATTCCAACGTGAAGACATTGAGTTCGGTGACATCGGTGAGTTTAAATCCACTATATCTTCTATGAAATCATCGTGACGCTAAATGTAGTTACAAGAAATCATTCTAATTTATTTCTGTGTGTAATTTCTTTTCTTCATTTCGCGTGGTTTCTTACTTGGTCAAAAAGGTGAGGAACTTTTATGCGAGGATACTGTTGATAAATTTGCATCGTCCATCCTTTATTGAATTTATACGCAAGACCATCGACGTTGAGTTTCGCTCGATCATTGTCTATCGAATAATTATAAAATTTATTCTGATTTTTGTGCGTCTTCGGTCCTTTCCTTAGCTTTGTCCGATTCTTTTTTATTTGATCTGATTGATTGTAGCAATTTAAATACGAGGAGACTGCTGGTCAGTTCGAATCGATTATTTTCTGTGCAGTAATCGTAGCAAAATGAATATATTCTAATTTATACGTGTCCTTTGTCCCACTTTGTGCCCGCTCTTTTTTCCCTACTTTCTACTGTTTCGAGGCATGAATGAATCCTCTGAACTTGTTGCTCTGGCAGTGAATGAAAAGTGAAGTTTAGGATTGGAAAGTGAAATGAAAGTTTCAATTCCTCGCTTGTGTTTCACTTGTGGAAAGAATCTTCATCAGAAGTTTGACATTTTTGATAGACGCAAGTGTTTGTGCTTACATTTAGATTTTAGAAAGAATTTTGAATTGTATATGTCGATTACGTATATTGGTCATTTAAAAAAATCATAAACACTGTTCAAACTTCTAAGGTACAATGAGAAAAATACAATGTTCATCATTTTATCTTTCCCATGCATTACTGTACTATTACTTAGTGCTGGAAGTTATAAATACCTCTTGTCGTAACTTATCAAAATGTTCTGCTCAATGATATAGTCCCATTCATCCCCTGTCATTCCCAGCCACCATTTACATCTCATAACATAATAATAAAACAGTACTTGACATGATTAATAACATATTAAAAGCATCACCTAGAAGAGATGAATTATTTCATAATATAAACTTTCATGTTTATTAATCCCTTAATGTTTTTGTATTCTAATACTTTTGTATATCGCTTATGCTGTAGGTTGAATATGCAAATTAATATTTTTATAGATATAATTTAAATAATACTCGATAATAGCACTGGATAATATTATATCGAGTACTATTCCTCGAATATTTTACACGTTTTTCCATATTACATAATGGAACATAATTTTTGTCTAAATTACGATGCTTCTAATTAAATTTAAATATAAACGAGAGATTGCTTTCCTTCAAAGTTATTGAAATTCGTAAGAAAAGCGAAAGACAAAACAGAATCGATGTATCGATTAATTCCTTAAAAATTTCTACTCGATAACTGGCCCTTAACATTTCACGAACTATACGCGTTTTAATATTCATGGTTACAAGAAAGTAAGAAGAAAGAAGCCGAAATAGGTCGACGCGTGTTAGCGGCATATTTTTTATTCATGTACCCACTTCAAAGTCGTCTATACGTACCTCACCGACCTAATACGAACAGCTCTCTTTTCGGTCTCCTCCCTTTTATTTCTCTCGCAATTTTCTTCTTCCATTTCCTCCTGCCCCCCCCCCCCTCTCTCTCTCGTTCGTTCCTTTGGCCTGGATATTTTTCGCGTGGTTCGAGCAACGATGAATTTCCGTGCCGCGAAATTGATGACACGAGGGATAATGAAAATTTATCGAGTATAATAGCCGACGTTCTGATCAAAGACCAAGCCAATCCGTGCCTAAAAAAAAAAAAATTTTTGGATACCGTCAATGAAGCTGTATTATATTTACATATAAACTATATTATATATGGGACGCAGGTGTTCTATATTAAACATAGCTAAATATAGGTAAATGCAATTAAATAGAGTTAAATATACCGTAATGAAATATATTTAGTTTATGAAACTTTTCCTAAATTAAATGGGAAAATTATTCGCATAGTTGGAAATTCGTATAGTATCTATAATAAAAATTTATAAAATAACAAGACAGCTCAGAGGACTTTTCAATATTTTTTATTTCGATATATATACTGCATTTCCATTAATCTTCGTTTCAGATATTTTTAAAAGTTACTTATTAATATCACTTCTAGTCATTTTTTAACATTATTCGATAAAGTTACATTAACAAAATCGTGTTTTTCAATTATGCCATTTACTACTCTTTATCTTCATGATTATAATTGATTATACAAGTATCCCATATATCGTAATGAAGCAATTGTGTATAGTTGTAGCATTGTAAAGTTATGACTCTGAGACAACAAAATCGTAAAAATTCTTAAAAAAATTGGCTGACAGAATATCCTACCAAGTATTATTTTCAGCGAAGCAACAGATTTTGTCAAACGTATAACCTTTATAAATTTCTGACGTAAAGTATTTCAAATCTATCTTCTCCAAAAAGAAGAACGTCGTAGGATAAAATTGTACATTTTAAAATGTACATTGTAAAATTATACATTTTCGATTTATTTCTTCACGTAGAAAATTTTACCTTATCCTTTATAGTACGATTAATGAGACACACTAAATATTTGAATGCTACGAAACTCGTAAGAACCAGTTGTACTATACTTTAACCAGTTACACATACTAAACGGTATCAAGTAACTTATCGATCAGTATCGCTTTCTTTTAATATGAAAGAACGAAATAAACGTAGAACAGAATTTTTACGAACAGAGAAAGTATTAGGTTGTCCGGAAAGTGTCTTTCTTTCGCAAGCGTGTCTTTTACAACGATGCACCTTCGTACAAACGTAAAACCAAGCCTGTGAAATTTATCTCAACAGAACAAATTGGATCGTACGTAATTCGACAAAATAATATAAAACAAAAAGCGTTGTGCGTCTATTATTTCCTCATAAAACGAAAGAAACTTTTTGGACAAGCTAGTAGTTTTCAAAAGATTTACGACTTGTCTATGGAAGACGAGGGATTGAAAGAACGCCGAAGAATGAGGTTCAATGGATGAACCAGCAGGAAGTTCTCGAAGCAGCTGCGAATCGCGAGTACCCCCTCGAAAAGAGATGAAAGTGAATCGAAACTGTAAGACTGTTACGACTTTTCCTCTCCGATATTCGTGAATTGAATCACGGTCAACTCAGCTTGAAAGAGAAGTTCGATTAAAAATCTTCTATTGTTAAATTCCTTAGTCACTCAGGCAGATCCATGCGATTAACTCTTAATTAGTATTCTTGGTACAGCAATAGTTACTCAATTTTAGAGTTTCAATAATATACGTTGATTTGTATTTCGTACTTTACGTAACCGAAATGAAACCTAAGTAGAGATTTGTTTTCTCATCAAGTATAACGAGTTTTATACTTTGGATAGATTGCCTCGTTGTGGGAAGGTCTTAATCGTTTATAATTGCGATTAAGTAATTGCAATAAGTCATATTTTTAAGAAACGTTCTCACATGCTGTCACACACTCTAATTAGAAAAGGATCATGAAACATTCGGTTTATGATATTATTAGTTTGTAAATCTTCCTGCTTCCGGAAACTTTTTTAAATATGAAAATATTTATATACAAAATTAAATGTTGTCCTATCAGAATTATATTATTTCGTGTATCTTGTTGCTTTTTATATGACAGTCCTCCCGTTGGCCGCGGATTCGTTATCAAGCCTGAGGCCCTCGTCACTAGTGTCACTATCGACAATAAAGGTACCCCACCCGCGACCGGACGATGGAGAACTCCAACACGGAATCGCAATCTCCCGCGAGCCCTGCCCGGGAGGGCGCCTCGAGCTCGGACTCGGAATGTGACTCGAGCTCGGATTCGGATTCAGACTCGACATCAGAAGTGGCATCCGAACACACGTTGTCGGCACGGGATCGTAAGAGTATCGTGCGCGCACTAAAGCGGTCGCTAGGGAAGAAGAAGAGGAAGAAGAAGAAGAATAAGAAAGGACACCGGGCAACCTGGGTATCGCTACCGCGCTTCAACCCCGAAGCCGCGGACGCAGATCCAGCCGCCTGGTGCACAGCCGTCGGCCTGCTCATGAGGGACCACCCCCTGAAAAACAGCGCACTGTATTCTGCCCTAAACCGTGCCCTAGAGGGTCCGGCAGCGTATTGGCTTGCGCAGATAATGAACGGCGACGAGCTCACCTGGCCAGATTTTAAGGAACAATTCGCCGCGCACTTCGGTGGCCAAGAAGTAGCAGCCGCGTCGCCAATCAAGGTAGCCGAGGAACTACCGCGGGACGGCGAAACACCAGGAGCGTACGGAAATCGTATCATCACCCTCCTGGGGTCGAAGTGGCGAAATTCAACCAGGGAAGAGGTACTCGCCGCCACCGCCCTCCATCTGCTGGGCTCGCGCGATGAACGTTTTAAACGACTAGCGCTCACGAGTGACATCACGTCGGTGAAACAATTCCAAAGGGAAATGAAGCCCTTCCTATACACGGAGTGGCTAACGCCCCCGCCGTGGAGGTCATTAGCGAGCTCCGGAAACAAACGAGGCAGATCACCCGCCCCTGGACCAGGTGTGGCCACTGCGGTATTTACGGACATCCGACATTCGAATGCCGCAAGAGGGCGAAGTGGGAACCGAAGAAGGACCCTCGCCGCCCGGAGGAAAGCCGACCGGCTGCACCACCAAAAGCGTTGTGCTTTCACTGCCACATGCCGGGACACATCGCGTCTCGCTGTCCATCGCGGCGAGAAGAAAAACATTGCCCCGAGGACGAGCGCCTGGTCGATGCCTGCGTGGTAGAAGCCCCGACGGGTAGACTAAGCCAGCAGGCCACACACGAGGACGTGTAAGTGTCAGGATGGCCGAGTCGGAGACGAAAGGACGCCGGGGCCCCTCTGGAACTTCCTAACCTTGCAACCTAGAGCCTAATATAGCCATAACGAAACAATCGCGAGTATCCAAACCGATAGCAATCGTACGTCGATCGGAGGATCGTGTGTACTGAGACACTCGACCGGAGTCTTGTTTCGGTGGCGTCGTTGGGATGACGAGCAGTCTTGCTAGAGAGCTGATAGGTGAAAGAAGTCGAGTGCCTTACGAGCAGGGAGTGGTGCACGTGTGAGTTAGAGCAAGGGAACCTGTCCTCCCGTTGGTCACGGATTCGTTATCAAGCCTGAGGCCCTCGTCACTAGTGTAACTATCGACAATAAAGGTACCCCACGCGCGACCGGACGATGGAGAACTTTAACGCAGAACCGCTACCTCCCGCGAGCACTCCCCGGGAGGGCGCCTCGAGCTCGGACTCGGAGATTCAGACTCGACATATATATTATTATATATATTATATATACTATTATATCTATATAATATATGTATTTATATCTATAAATATATGTATAAATATATCTATTTAAAAAAATAAAGTTGACCTTCATATATCGCCAATAATATCGCGTGCGTAAAAAGAAACTAATTACATTTAATTCTTTTTTTACATTTATTTATTTTTTATTATTATTTTTTTCACAACTAATTACATTTAATTATTACATTTACATACATTTAACTATTATTACATACATTTACATAGGCGCCCATACACAAACAGCTAAAAAGCTAAAAACATGTGGAAAAAAGATGACCAGTACACCAGTATATATATACGTACGCTGGCATCGCTATGTTGGTAAATGTTCGATGTTATACGTGTCATGTAATGTAAAATGTAAAAATGTAACAGTTCTTAATTTAAAAAATTTAATTTAAAAAAAAAATTTCGTTTCTATGAGTACGTTAAAAGTTTAACTATAAAAAGTCTCATCTGAGCTGTGTTCCTTTATGTGAAGGTATTATTGTGTGTAATATTGTGAATTACGACTTTTCCTCTCCGATGTACGTGAATTGAATCACGGTCAACTCAGCTTGAAAGAGAAGTTCGATTAAAAATCTTCTATTGTTAAATTCCTTAGTCACTCAGGCAGATCCATGCGATTAACTCTTAATTAGTATTCTTGGTACAGCAATAGTTACTCAATTTTAGAGTTTCAATAATATACGTTGATTTGTATTTCGTACTTTACGTAATAAGTATCATTGATATTATTTACGGCGTAACACTAAATAATAATTTAAATTTCAATATTGAAACTCTGTAATCATATATTAAAATATTGAAATTGTATACTGAAGGTATTTCATTCTGTTAGCTTAATTTGCTCAGGAGCCACGCTGATCACCTTCATAAATTCAAGCACAGAGAAAAATAACAGAAAACAATTACAAACGCTTTTGAAAATTTACCTTGGAGCCTGTGACTTTTTGCAATTCCTTGCAATAGATAATTGCAAATTTGGAAAAATAGATCGTTCGTTTTTTAGCATGCTGAATATTAATTATATACTTAAATAATTAAATCGAGGAATTTTATATTAATTTTATATTTTTCACAAGGCTGATCAGTTTCTCGTGTGAAAATCTCAATGAAAAGAATTCATATGCTATTGTTAAATTAATCCTCGTTTTAAATCCTCGTTACTGATCTAATTTATACAAAATAAGGTTACACACTTGCAACAATAAAGAAGCTATAGAGCGGCGAAGATGTCCTCAAAGAAGGAGAGAAGAATCAATTATACGAGCCATTATTCGCCACTTACCTAATCTTAATCTAAATCTTAAATCTAACTGCACTTAATCTTAATCTTAAATCTAACTGCAATTGTCCTTTGTTAATTTTATGATTTCCATTACGCGAATCGAGTTGAGTGCAAAAATTCTGTTTTACGACTAAACGATATTTACGACTAAACGAATCCTTACAAAACATATATATAAACATAAACATATATATAAACATTATAATGCAGAGATTGGAACATAATTCAATTTCGTGGACAGCATGTGTTCGTGATCAATCGACGCGTCAGATAATTTATTATTGAATAAACTGGCCGGTGGCGTCTGCGTTTCATGATTGGCAAGTCGATAACGATACAACCGATAGGTAACCGAAATAAATGTTCTACATCTGCGAAGTAAACGTTGTTCTACAAAGCTTTCGACGAGTGAATATTTCTCTTCTTTCTTTCCATCGATAAATCGCGTATCTCTTAGTAACATTCAACTAAATTTTACAAATTTCTTTCTATTCTATTTTGTTACGTCGCACCGCGAGCAATATGGCAACCAGATGTCACCGGATACTCGCAGCGTATCCTCCATAGTTTCAAGTACCTTCCATAAATCTCATAGATTTCCTACAAAAGGTCCTTCAAACCAAACAAACGTCTGTTTCCGAAGAATTTCTAAAGACTATTGTCTACCCCGACTGGACAAGGGAAAGTTAGTTTTTCTCACGTATGCTGCAACTTTCCTCCCACTAACCACTTCCTCTCGAGGGCGGTTAAGATCCTTCGTTAACCAATTAACAACGAAGCCACTTCCTTCACTCTCCTAACTAAAATCGTCACCAACAAATCCGATGGTCCCGTGCGCTAGACACACCCATCCTTAGCTTTCCTCCGAGACAGCATCGTCTCCCAAGACAGTTCTGATTTCACATCCTTCGAACGGTCAATATCCTTCCACCGGGTAGGACACACCCACAGATCAGTCACTCATTCATCTCGTACATATTCTCAACGCGAGAATTGATTGTAATTTCAACAAATAAATAAAAAAAAATCTCGTACATACGCACCAGCGTAACTGCCTTCGTTATAAGTTGTTGGAATAAACGGTGAAATATAACTTACTATACTGTGTCATATTCATTTAATCACCTCTTATCTTAACCGAAACAGGAGAACGATTACTTCGCGGCGTCGATTCACCGAATCGTAGCGAGAATTTACGCCTCTCGCTACTGCGACTGCGTCTCTCCGCGAACGGTCGTAACACATTGATCGACAGAAGTACTAAACTCTAATAACATAAATTTATATATTTTCTATTTCCCAGCCACCAGTTTTATAGATTTTTCTATCTTCTGTACTACTTTTATCCCTTTTATTTTTTCTTACATGAGATTATTGTAAATTTAATATCATTTGTTCGCAATATTTGTTATTTATCTTTCCTTGAATTTGAAATTTCGCGCTTCAATGTTGTGTGTTGTTCGACGTTTTATCGAACGATGTTTATCGAACTAGTTTATGAATACATACATAATCATTAAAGAATCTATAAACCTTACTAGTTTGTTTTTAGTAAGTTTTGTTACAGAAAACATGTTCTCATAAATTTTCAACTTTAATTTATGGAAATTTATTAATCTTAAACTATAAAATCATTCAATGAGTCTTTCCGGATGTTTTTATGTAGTCATAATTTCACATATCAGCACAGCTCCACCAATAGGATAAGAGTTACGTGGAAGCAACAGGGGGGAAGAAGAACATATAGAGATCTAAAGGTTATTTTTGTCTCATTCAAGTTTCTGTTAACCGGCTTGGAAATTTCCTGTGCTTGTTTCGACTTTGAAGTCTTAAAAAAAAAATTGTAAGTAAATAGTATATATATAGTATATATATCCCGAGTCAAAGTTTCTCTTTATAAATAATAAACCGTTCAAAAACTATATTTTGTATGTTTTTTCCTTATTCATAATTAAATAATAAATATGAAATACTTCTACAGAAAGCCGACATCCTTCAATTAACCGAACAACAGATGATTTAAAAATTAGTAGTTGAAAGAAATAAATGTTGTTACATGTTCATAATTGATCGATAAATTTAAGTATACAATTAGAAAATGTTTCTTCTTTATTGATAACTAAATAATACAGATAAGATACAAGATATTTGTACGAAAAGTCGGCGCGTCGTTCAATTAACGGAACAGCAGAGGATTTGAAAATTAGTAGTTGAAAGAAATAAATGTTGTCATATGTTCATAATTGATCGATAAATTTTCGAAATACGACATATATGATATTTTCATGCTTCAATTTACGATCAAAGGATATTCAGAGTCGCAACTTTTTATCGAATCGAAACTCCCAAGCTGCATGTTTCACGCAGAGGAAATGGGAGAAAGAGTTACATAAACACTGATGAGTGAGCCAGTGAGAAGTTAAATTGATCGATTCCATTTTTAAACAAGTTTTTTTCGTTCTAAGATCCGATCGACTAAATCGCTACACTCACTGCTGATATTTATTTAAATTTATGTTTTTATAGAGCGCGACGAAGGAGAAGAACCTAGACAGAAATTTATTTTACTTACTGAACTATTAATAACTGCTAAACTTTGCATATTTGTACACTTTCGCGCGTATTTTTACATCTTTCAATTTACCGTAAAACCTTATTCACATTGAACTCTTCAGAAACCAAACGATTAATCTCAATAGAGTCAACCTTCTTTACAAACAAGGTATTTCTATATTGCAACTATTTTGAAACATATACACGTATGAAATATAAACATATTTTTCATCCTAATTCCGGACACTCTTTTCGCATGGATTTCGTCAAAATTATGCGGCCTTGCGATTAAAAGAAATTTTCTCGAGAAGTGTCGCGATTAGGCAACTTATTGGTATTAACAGATTATTAACAGAAAGACAAAATAAACTCCGTTACACAAATCGGATGATCAAGTTTTCGGAGGAGAAAGAGAAAGAGACAAAGAGGGGGAGAGAGAGAGAGAGAAACAAGATTTATTGAAGGGAGAATGAGGGAACGGAAACACTTTGAGGAAACACTTTGAGCTCTATGCTTCGACCTGTCCAGCCGCCAATCGAATTAACGTGCCATTCAGCATTGATTTTGCGTCCATATCGTGGAACCATGCCGTATTTATTGTTTGCCAGGTTTCCTGTGTCCTATGAATTTCAATTTTTCCGCAAGATGCCGCAAGATGCAGCTCGTTTTCCTTAGATGTGAAATCGCGCGAAAAAGTAAGAATGAAGGCGTTTCCATTGGATCGCGATTGCACTTTATCGTATTAATTAACTCGACATTACAGCGTAGTCCTAGAAAATCGTATTAATCGAGGTAATCCGATGCAATTGATTCACGGTCAGCGTACTGCTGCGCATCACGCGAGTCGTTGTCTCAATTATTGAATTGCTCGTTGCGAAGTATTGTAGCGGAACCTCGGAAACGAAATTAACGATGTAATTGGGGACAGGATGCATTGTAACGATGGAAAATATTTTAGTTATAACAGCTAATTCGAAGGTTGAAAAATATCGATCGAACTGTTTGCTGGTGTTCGCCCAAGGATTCGAACATGTAGGGGTATAGTGGTTGAACAATTAGATCTGGTCATATCTGTTAATTTTTCTGTCGTTATTGCATAATTCATTGTATTCTTGGGTTTACTATATACACGTATCCCGTTTGATAAATTATATTTCTAATTTTCGTTAATAATATTAATACTTTGCATTCGAAGGTTTCATTTATTCATATTACCAGATACTCCAAGTAATTTCAGTAGAAAGAACGTGTTTTCGTATAATTGGTTAAATATATGCGTAGAATGAAGAGTCATAGCCGCATCACTCATCACCTACTCACTCACTCACTATCATCGCGCAGTGCGATACGATTTTGCTTGGTAGTGTAATATATCTTCGGCCAATACGTCGGTTTATTTTTCTGATTGTATCTTACCTGTTCGTTGCAAGAATACGTGAGATAATTATGATTTGACAGGTTAAGGACAAATTTTTAATTTATTGATTTATTAAAATTTTAATTTATTAATTATTTAATTTATTTGATATTATTAGCGGAGCCCTCGATTGCGAAGGGTTATAGTAGCGTCGAATAAAATTGAAATTGTTAATAGATCATTTTCTGATATTATATTTCAATGGATCTTCGTGGAAATTGGAATAATGTCTGATTCTATTATTTATCTTAGAAAACTTGAAAAACTAATTAATTATTCGTATCGAATTAGTAATATTCGTTTGTTTGTAAAATGTACTTGTCAAGATAGTATTATATAAAAATGCTGAATCTCGACAGGTTAATTTCTCATGTGAGTTTTCACGAAGCTTGAAAAAATAGGATTTGTAATTAGTGTTATTTGCGACAGACATTTATTTTCCCTGAAACCTATGTAGGTCACAAATATTTCTAGTAGCAATGCGTGTGAACTACATTCGCTTCTCTATGTACGTACATATGTACTCTCAAAATTTCATTAAAATCGTTCTTACGTTATTTTAAAATCCATTCTAAAATCGATTCTATGGTGACAATCAACGGTGTAACTTTATAATTCGACGAAATTTTCCAATGCATTTCAAACAGACAAATTTTTACAATCCCAATATAGAGAAGGTATAAAAATAAAATAGTTATTTTTCTTGCTCGGTTCTAGATGAGAACAATAAAAGTTGCATGGACAGTGATTAAATTGCTTTAAGGAAAAACCTCCTATTTTTTGTTTTATATATTGACTTTTTGTTGCAATATTTTCCAAGAGCTTCGACTGGCATCGAGTCGTATAAAATCGTAGAAAAAGGCGCTAGTATTCTTTATAGTTGCATAGCTTCCATCATCGCCTGGGTAATAGGCCTCGCTTCGTCTTTGTCGCGACAATCTCGTTACCAAGACTTCGATCTTCGAGTTGCTTAATGCGATATCGACATCAGAACGATGCCTCGACGAGCAATTCATCAAAAAAGTTTTTTAAATTTTATTCGTGTAATCTCGAAAGTGACTCGATATTGACCGAGAATAATACGATGTTTCATTTATTTGTCGAAGCTTGGGTGAAAATTTTCCGCCGACAGATTTTTGATTGCAACCAACGACATTTGAAATTACTGACACGAGAAATAGAAATTTATTGTCATAACAAGCAACGTTGTAAATTGTTCGTATTTGCTTTGATACGAAGATGAATTGGAAATTATTAAAATTTAACAATTTAATAGCATTTACAATTATTCGTATTATCTCATTTAATTATATCATAATTGACAATACAGAAGTGTCACTGTTTCTGTATACCTAAATATATTATGTAGTATCGTTTGTTTTTTTACAATAACTGTGCAATTCCATCGTATTGATGCCTTTTCTACTGTAATTCTACTCCTACCTAATTACATTGAATCAACGTCAGTCATTCGCATAATAACAATTCTATTCCCTGATATTCCCAACCCGAAAGCAAATATCCTCTTCCAAATTGTTGCGTATGTATAACCATCCGATTGCTATAGTGATATATTAGCCGTACTGTATTATGTGGATTCTTCGTTGTACGAACGTAAGTAGTCAAGTGAAATTTGTGATGTTCCTTGATCTATGTATGTTACGATCAGTTTGCAACAGGTAACGATAGTTTTCCCGAGTCGTTGCACGTTCAGCAAGAAATTAATCAGCAGTGAAGAAAAATATAAAGTTCCCCTGTATTTCTAACTTTGTACTCTGTAATGTCACGGTTTCTAATCTTTCATCCATAGTTCACACTTTAAGAAAAATTAATCAATTACATAAATTACGTTGCTTAAAATCGTCGAATTTATCTAGTCGGTTAAGCGTGTAAAATCGACGAACGGAAGATTGTTCAATGAGAAAACTCGACATTACCAAAATGAACGTTTGCCCATGTTGAAGTAGCATTTAAAGGATGAACGCGATACTCAGCGTCGAGTCGAAAATGTTTCGAGTTCGAATTTCTATTCGCCTCCATATGAACACATTGAATAATCGATACGAGTTGCTCGTTACACGGTAATTCCTTGCTTGCAAATTTGAAAGTCACCCCCATAGACCCTGTTAATCGGTCAGACTAGCGCAGAGACGCGTTTCATTTGCTATAATTCGATCTTCGGACGGTTTAGTTATCGTCGCATTTTGACGCTGCTTACCAGCAGATTAATCTCTAGCAAACAATTGATAGGCGTCACAAACAGACCAGTTGCTTCGTAGTTAGCGAGTCTCTGGACGTTCAGAATACGAGGATCCAGCTGATCCACCATTACAATTAATCGGATTAATTCTCACTCCCTCTCGCCAAGGGATATATGTAATTGATTTTCTGAATCAGGGATGGCTATTCCGATAATATACTGTAAATATAAAATATAGCGAAAATACATAGTAAATCGAATTTTTCCTTTTCATTTCTTAACTTTATCTGCTCTCAAGATACATAGCTTTTGCAGTTTTCCGTAATGGGACAGAAAGCGGAACGTCTTTAGGCTACCATCTTTTTCTTTTTACAATTTAAATTCGTTTCTTCAATGTCCGTAAGAACATTTTCCAGCCAATATTTTCTAAAATTTCACACGTATCCTTCCTTCGCTATAAGACGCGAGATACACGTGTACTTCAGCATCGACGTGTCTTCAACTCATCGACGCCTCTTTCTCGGCGTTTCCCATAGTCCGTTTTCCATTCTGTCCGCGTTTCAACCCCCGACCACATTTTCTGTGCAACGTGAACACACATCCAAATATGGGTTGACTGCGACACGGGAAAACTCAGCGTTAGAAACGAACGAAGAAACGCCTAACCATCGTAAAAGCGATGTGAACGCGGAAATCGGACGAGGCGAAGTTAATTTCGACTATCAGCCAGCTTTGGGCAATGAATCTCGACGATTTCCGCGAACATATTGGACTTATCTGCTCCAGCACGCCTTACAATCACGATAACACCTTCTGTTGCACGCACGTGAACACGCAACCCCCTCGTTACCCTCGAAACGAGCGGTCAGAGATCCGTGAACAAGATTGAAATTCGTTACGGTTACGGAAGCCGTTTACGAGCCTGTGGATTACGAGGGTCGTTTCGAAGAATGTAGTGAGCGATCCCATGGAGCGTAATTCTTAGCCCATTAACGGGCAACGTCGCGTTAGCGAATTTCATCTGTCACCTTTTCCCCAATGAATTTGCGTTATCGAATTCTATTTGTTAACATTATCACCACGACAAGCAATTCCAAGGATGAGCTTCGCGTTTACCTTGTCTCTACTTTTTCTATCTGGATTCTACAATTTCATGAGTTTCAAAGGATGTGGATAAAACGGCATTATGAGAAATTGTTGGTTGATTCTTCATGGGTTAACGTAGTTTTGAAGAAATTCTTCCAGGAACCGGGAAAAATATTAAACATTGCAATCGGATACAGCACCAATTCTGAGAACTTTGAAAATGACACGGTACCACAATGTCGCTATAGAGACCAATATAATGTTACTCTAGACGCTTTCACTGCTCGAGTAGTCACAATCATTTTTTATACTTCCGATCCTTGATCATGCCAAAGCGTTATTTTTAAAAAATAAAATATATAATAGAAGTGTGTATAGAACTGTTGAAAGGGTCCGTGTAACAGACTTTCGTCGATGATCTATACAACTAAAGTTCTTAATATTAAATTAAATTCGTAGAATATTCAAATCTATCTATAGTTTGATCGAATCTTCGATTATAAATCGACGTAAAATTTTTGGATACTACAAGCGTAGCCATCGTTCAGTATCTCGTAAACGTCTGATGAAGAAGTGCATGTTACAAGGCTTATACGTCAAATCTATAGAACACCTGAATATAACTGACTTCCCAATATTTCAATATTCCAGGTCCCATAGCTATATCGGATGTCGATTAATACGAAACATGAGAAGTCAATCAATCGATATGTTCAATGGCACGTAATCTTGATAAAAGCTGTACAAACTTGCAGTCCTTTCCTTGTTTATAACGGGAAATTGAATACTTTGTAATTAAATTGTAGAAACAGAAGCAATAAAATGTTGCGTGGCCTGTCGCAATAACGTAACGAATCGATATAACGGTTGCCACAGATTAATTAATTAATATCAATCCCGCGATCCTCCATCGCAGCTGTCTTTATTTCCGCGTAGTTTGTATCGAATTCGTCGCGTTTCATCGTGAGAAATCTTCAGCCGTTCCAAAAGTTTCGTAAAGATTAATCCTTCATAATTGAAGAGCGGAAGTAGATAAAGTTGCCAGTGTCGAAACTAAAGTTTTCTGGGAAACGACTGTTTATGAGAAATTGTTTGTTTATGGGAATGTTATTTATTAGAAAAATATAACGATACTTATTTATTACGCATATTATAATACTTTATATAATTTTACGATATCTCTATTCTATCGTTTCAAAGATCTGTTAATTAACGATAAAAAAAATATCTTCTTTATATCTTAAGAGAAGATATGTAAGTCCATTATGTAGTTTGCTTAAGAAGGTCAGTAGAGATTTTCTTATCTGATGGGATAATTGAGGCAGATTTATCTACGCGCATGTTCAAGCACGATGGAGGGAGTTTGCTGGCACATGGTGCACACAGTCTAATTTAGGGAACTAATCGTATAACATACATCATACACAACCTATATCACGTATGAAACGTTAAAAACTGTACGAATTATTATGATTACACTTCCCTTCATATTTAGTGATATTAACCTTCATACAAACAACCTCTTCAAGGAAAAACAAAATTCTTTTTCGAAAATGGCACTTCCAATTCTTCTTATTCTCACTATTTAATTGCTAGCCGTATCAAGTAACAACGAAAAAAATAATAATATCTAAACGTTAAGCAGGCCCATATTTTTGGGGATACAATTAAAAAAGTAAATCGTCGGTGGAATATTGTTTCACCTATCAAGAATTTTGGAAGATATAATTAGAAAGGTACAACCTGGGTAGAAAATTGTACTCCTTATCGAGCATTTTTGAAAATATAATTGAGAAAGTGGAATCTGGATAGAAAATTGTTTTATCTACGAAGCATTATAAAAAGTAAGTTTAATAAAACTATACCTTGCATATTTCATATATTTTTTCATATTATACGCATTACATTATAGAAGCAAACGCGGACTGCTCAACGTCATAGGCTCAGAATCTAAAACTCTATTCGGAACTCTCCTCGAAAAAGATCTAGAACTCATTAACGAAAATATAGATACATTTGTAGCGGCACTCGACACAGCACAAATACCGCTACTCGACATAAACAACTAACGGATGACCGTAGCGCAGTGGTTAACGCATTAGGTTACGAACGTTCGGGGAAAGTAGTGGGGGGATATATGGGAGGCAGACGTAGAGAGGACGGAGCTGCGAGCGTAATCGAAATCTCCGGAAAACTGGAGAGCTTGGGCAAGGGAGGTAACCAGAGTGGAGGACTAGTGCCTGTGAACGCAAAGCGGGTGTGGATACGGGAAGTCTGGCTTGGACAAGGAGTTAAAGCAAAACCAAGCAAGTGTGAGGTTAGGACGGTGGAGTAGCCCTATTAGGACGCGTGACAACAGCGCCGCTACACGGGCTACCCGAGAAACTACCCAGACGCAGCCATATTGGCGCGTGCGCCGAAGCGCGTCGCGCGGGCCACTTGAAAGTGACAGCGACTGGCAGAGTGGCAAGTGCTGACCGAGCGACATTTCCCGCCCAACGGGGAAACAGACGCAACCATGGCGAAAGGGAAGGAAGTAGAGGAAAACACTAGGGGACGGAGGGAAACGGAACTGGCTGCGGAGCTGCCACACGTCAGCACCAGGAGCATGACGAAGGCGATGCAGCCAAAGGAGGGACCCTCCCGCTTCACGCTGGACAAGGAGGGAATATGGACTGAGGAAACAACAGAGGAGGAGGAAATCCCCACCAGAGAAGCACCCCGAGCGAAAAGAAGAAGGCCAACGAATCCCCGAACTTCCCGCGGACCCGACTGAAGAAATGAGAACAGCCACAACGGCGGACATAGGAGCCGAACTGATTCGCCGGGACGCCGAGGTGGCCAAGGCTGTCGAGGCACCCCGCAACCACAAGGGCACGCAGGTGAAAACCCTGAAGGAGGCGGCGAGAACCATCACCGCGCGCGTGACCGAAATAGTGAGGAGAACGGACCCTGTCACCGACGCACTCGCTATAGCGCAAAGACGCATGGCAACACTAGAGGCGGCGGTAGAGGCACTCCGAAAAGAGCCGGCCTCGCGCCCCACCGCGGATGAGAGCAGCTACAGAGTGCGTCTCGCTGCAGTCAAACACCATGCAGAGGAGATGAGATCCTTGCTGCACCGACTGGAGGAACGACTGCAGAGAATAGAAAAAGGAGAAGGAAAGGAGGTCGCTCCTGCCGCGAACACGAGAGGGATGGAGCCTGGAGCCCCAAACGCCCCAGCGCCCAAGGGAGGCCGAACAGCTGTCATCGAATGGCAGACGGTTGAAAGGAAAAGAAGCGGAAAGAAGAAGGAGGCAGGAAAGAAGCAGCCGGCGAAGCTGATACCCGAGACAGGGGCGGAGAGACAGAGGGAAACTCCGGAGAGTGGATTGGAGAACGCACGAAGAGGGGGAGGCAGGGGGCCCCTCCCGCGCGCACCGCGAACGTCAGCGGTAACAATCACCCTGACGGACAAATCGAGCCAATCCTACGCGGAGGTGCTGGCTGCGGCCAAGGACAGTGTCTCCCTGACCAAGCTCGGCATCAACACGATGAGGATGCGGAAGACCATCGCTGGAGGCGTCATCTTAGAGGTCCCCGAAGATCAGGGAAGGGAGAAGGCCGCAGCGGTCGCAGCACAGCTGACGCGGGCTCTGGACCCGAACGAGATCCGCGTGGCGACACCCTTCCGAGCCGCGGAGGCAAGGGTGTCCCTGATAGACATTGCGGCCACCAAGGCGGAAATCCAGAACACCCTGGCGAGGAAGAGCGGCTGCAAGCCGGAGGACATCCGGCTGGGAGAAATCCGCCCCGCCCGGAACGGTCTTGAAACCGTGTGGATACGAGGCCCTGCCAGTGCAGTGAGGAAACTGGCCCAGGCTGGAAAGGTCGCCATAGGCTGGTCGACGGCGAAGGTCGAAGCCATCGAACGGAGACCGTTGCAGTGCTACAGGTGCCTTGGGATAGGACACACGGGAAAACCTGCACCGCCAAGGAGGACAAGGGGCACCTGTGCTTCAGATGCGGCGAACCAGGGCACCAGGCGAGAGCATGCACTACTGCGAGCCCGAAATGCCTGCTCTGCGAGGCGCTTGGAGCACCGTCGGTGCACAGGATGGGGGGACCGGCCTGCGCCCCCTCGAAGAAAGGAACGAAAGGTGCCGCCCGCGGATCCACGGCTGCAAGAGGCAGCGAGAAAGGCTCCCCGTCGCAAAGCGACCCTAAGCCCGCGAACAAGGAGGTAGGCACGGAGGAAGCCACAAACAAGGAAAGAACACCAAAGAACTGAGAATGCGCATCCTCCAGACTAACCTGCGAAGGTCAAGGCGAGCACAAGACCTG
>NW_022883692.1:0-34335 GCF_011952255.1 Bombus vosnesenskii
CTATGACATACAGTAACTTAGTTGTATATCAATCTAGTGATAATACGATTTTGATTTGCGCAGAGTGATAATACGATTTTGGTTTGCGCAGAGTACAAGCTATTTCAACAAGTTGGTAAAATTTATTACCATGTAATATGATTTAATACCGTAACGTAATTTAAAAGTCGAAGGATCGAATCCTGAGATTCTAAGATGATTAATAATTAGTCTTGAAGATACGGTCTTGTAATTTAAAGGTATAACAGCATAATGATACAATCTGTAATATAAATGAAGATTCAGTATATCTTAAACGTAAAACGCGGCTATAAAATGTTTCAAAATAGAAATATCCAATGTTTTAGAATCCTAAACCAGTTTGAATCTTCAACAAAACTCCGATTTTTTGAGGAACCTTGACAATACGCTAGCTTTTATAGAAGCTTTTTAAAGCTATGTTAAAGGAAAGAATCAACAAGTTTAACAATCATAATACTTAATACCATTCGCGTCACAACGTTTAAATTTATCAATACACATTATAAAAGTCCAAATAGTTGCATAAAGCCGCGTAAAAATCCTAAAGTATACGAGTTGAAATAAAACTTCTGAAACGGCGAACTTCTGAAAAAACTTCGGACCTCGACGATACGCTATCTTTCACGGAAGCTTTCAAAGTTATCGCGAAGGCAAAAACCAACAATTTTAGCAATTACGCCATTTAGTCAATTTAGATTTATCAATATATTATGAACGTGCAAATAGTTGCATAATACAGTGTTTAACAATACTAAATCGCACAACTTGAACCTCTTAACGAACCATCGAACTCCTGAGAAATTCCTCTTGACAATAGGCTATCTTTTACAATTCTTTGCCAGTTATCTCAAAGACAAGAATCAACAATTTTAACAATTACAGAAGTGTCATCCGCGTCACGCCATTTAAAACAATCTAACACTTGCGCGTGACAAGCGCGAAACTGGTGTCGCCAGCTCGATTTCCGGCAGACGACACGACGGCCAACTCACTTGACGCCGTTCATCTAACGGCGTTTAAGCTTACTTTAAAATCGATCGATCGCCTGTCGAACAATTGATTTATGGTGTTCGCGCCGTCCTATGTCAAATTCTTCGAAACATGACGTAAACGTCATGCAACATAGGGCGGAATGATGTCAATTGAAGAGAATTGCGCGAATTGAACGTTGTATACTCAGTTTCATCCAGCACTTTCGCGATGGAACACCGGTTTACGAAACCGTGGCATACAGTTTCGAATTTTCGTGGAAATTCCACGCCCGCGAATAAAATCACACGGATAATCAAGGCGTATTGTGTCCAAGTGGTCGACGTTGTTACAACGAACCTATCCACGGAATTTGTCGTTTTATATCCGTCGCGGATACAATCCGCGAATATGGCCGTAATCCTATCGTTTAATGAGTTTCCAGATCAATGACGACATGCGTTATAATATATCATTCGTTTTTTTGCACCACTATTCTTCATCGTCTGTTATTCTACGCGTTGCTGAAGTATTGTCAACTGCGACGAACTATTGTAAACTGCGTCGCGTTGTCGCAAACCTCGGCTCATAATTATAAAACAACCCTAAAACTTTTAATACGACGAAAGCTGCCTGGTTGAATTTAGCAAAGTTATTTTCCCCTCCTTTTTTTTTTACTGCACGAATCAACCTACGCTAATGAGAGTTTAAGACAAGACGCGTACAATCTTTATCTATTCGACATTTTACAACTGTACGAATAATCTTCTCGGTGGATTAAAAGACCTCGCGTTTCTTTTTTTCAATTAAAAGAAATTGCCTGGCGATTCGTCAAATTCGGTTGATGAACAATTTTTGTACGATCTATGTTTGAAAACGAGCTCTTTAATTCGTTAACGACTCGTAATATATCGTGAATTGGTAGAATATATCGATGGTCATAACTTTTCGCGAGGATATAATTTTTACTGATTAAAAGGAAAGCTTGTTCGATTAACGTTAAAATATTCTCATTTTATCATTGTATATAAATTGTATATAAAACCACTAATTTTTTCAAATACATTAGAACAGGAGGCTGTAACTGGTCAGAATTTGTGGTGAAAATAAAGAAAATGTGCAAATTAATTAAACTATCAATAAATACGACAATTAATTGAATAACTCGCGCACCATATTTCCTTTGATCGAACGTGGATTTTCCATTCGCTCAGATGAAGTTGAAACGAATGGCAATGCTGCTAAAACAAAATACTTGTTGCGTGTCGCTTAGATTAACGAGTTGCAAATTCGTTGAACGCTGTAACATACGGATAAGATGACTACTACATACATTCGCTGTCTCTGCTGCAAATTAATGCTACAGAGTGGAGTTTAAATTTTAAATGAGATAGGAATACAGAATAATTCCAACCTTCAGATGACATTAAAATTGACGTACATTACGAACTGAAAGTTTTGATGTAGCGCGATCCTTAGCATAAATCGTGAAAATAACGAATTAAATATTTGTCCCCTTAATATTAAATGGAAATTTGTAAAATAATCAAATGGAGTGACAGATGGATTTCGTTTGACTACTGCCCGCGTATATTAATTATTTGAACAAATTTACAAGAGAGAGTGAGCTACAAAATTATCGTGGAGAAATATTTGTAGAATGAGGTGGGTAGCAAATGAAGAAGAAATATTTGTATAAGAGAATGCAGTTGCAGAATAAAGTTTTCTCAATATTAATAAATTTTTGCAATAAAAAATCCAATTGAAAATATTCCAGGTGGTGTAGTATACTAAGCGAAGTACAAGCGTATCAATTAAAATTACTTTCCAAAAATCTATCCCGACCGAAAAGTTTCAGAAGTTGAAACAAGCTCCTCAGTGATTTTAAAAACCCAACGTCTTTTCAATTAAAAGGTTCTCCATTTAATATTCTTCGATCGAGAAACTTGTCAATTAAAAATCAGATGTTTCAAAATGCTGAACCATGTCAACTATCGTAACTTTTTATCAAAAGGGAGAGAAAGTAAACGAAACGCTGGGAAAATACAAGAGAAAAGAAATTACATGTTGTTTAAGAGTTTATCTCCTCTCGAGCGAATAACCTTTTCTCTCGAGAAATTCGTTGACTCGCACGATCTCTACGTCTCGAATTCTCGCGACTCTGCTTCTCGAGTGCCCTTGATCACGGCATCGATTAACTTATTAAGAACCAAGTAGCAAAATAATACATAAAAATTGTGTAAACGCAAATTGTGTAACCCGACTTATGTGGTAATTGCAATTAATCTTCTCAATTTATTTTTGTTGTCCCGTCCCACGGGCTTCCTTGCTTTTTAGAATGTATCGATTTACCTGGAAATCGTGTCCGTGGCGAACAATCCAAATTCGATTTCAAGTTCCATTCGCTGGGACAATAGACTTGATCCGTCGCGGATTTTTGTTTCGTTTCTGTTTTGTACTTAAATTCAGGTAATTCTTTCACGCGAGACCATCTTCAGCGAAATATGTATTCTTGGAATTGTAGACAATTTTACTAATATTATATTTGTTAGAAATATTTTTGAATATACGTAAATATTATTAGAAAATTATTGAAAGATTAATCCTATCTGTGCTATATCTCTATTCACGCGGAGGACTTTGTTTTGAATTTTCCAAGCGTCCATAACAATGTATTTTGTAGTGTTTTATTTGAATTACATAGGACTCAAGATATCTCTTCACTGTTCCTTTAGGTTTTCAAGTTAAGAAACGTTGAAAAACTCTCTATGAAAAATTAATAATTAAAATATTGTATCATAAGATTGCATGTTAAATTTGGTTTATTTCAGTACCAAGTAACGACTTGTTAGATTAAATTCGTGTGAACCGATCGAAGTTAAGAACATAATGAGAGTACAGATTTTTTTTATTGAGAGATCAAATTAAAGATTTTGCCATTATTGTTTCGAAAATTCTTCATCATTTGTGAAACACGTTCTCTCAGAATTTAAAGTCGATCGGTTTTCTAATCAGAAACAAACAAATTGTTTGGTAAATTTATTATCACTTACGAAAATCACAATTTTTCAGTCGATAAGGTTTCCTGGCATGAAATATACGACAAAATTACGTGTTATTTATCGATAAGATTATTTCTCCACTGCCTCGGATTAACTCGAATTCACGCAACTAAATGCAGCAGATTTTTCTCCGGTACACATCTTAATTGCACGTTCGTCGCGACTAATCACAGTTTAATACAATGGAATGAAAGATGCATTAATTATTTCTGCGAAACGCGCTTCCACTAAGCTAACGACTTACAGTTCTCTTATATTTACCCCGCTAAAACAAAGAAATGAAAAACCACCCTCTCAACACTAAGATTGCTAAATCTGTTAAAATGACACAGACCGATTTTTCGTTTGTACATTACAATTGGCAAAATTGTTACGGTTTTCGTTATATCGCTTCAATCATAATTATTTACGCTATTGATCAAACATTTGTAATAAAATTCAAGAATTTAAGAGAAAGTCAGTTCAGGACTTTGTGTTCTGTTAGAAAACTTTTACATCAGAATTCTATCGAACTGAAGAAAATTACCACTGACAAATTTATCGTTTCAAAACAAAAATTACTAGGAGTAATTCGATGTAGCTATAGCTTAACAGGTTTTTAAAATGTGTACATATATTTTTACACATATTAAACCTTCATAATTCGAATACTAAAATCCTACAAGTAAATGTGATAACATTTCTCTTGACAATCTTTGCATAAAATATCTAAGACAAACTTTTAACGACTCGATCGAGGATAAAGAAAACCGATAGTCTTGAGAGAAAGACACCATATCATATTCACTTTTTTAGAGATTCTTAATGAGAAATAGTTTGGACAAACTGTAAATCCAGAAGACTCGCTACGTGCGTAAATGATGTAGAGACATCAGAGAGAAAGGAACCGAAATCGACGCGTAGGAACGTCGGTTTTTAGAAATATTCCATCCAATGTACCGATGAAGCAATGTACTCACGACAGGAATTCGAACGAAATCCTTTCTGGTCCTAGCCGTTACCGAAGAATAATGGCCGTGCAGAGGATTGCCACTTCACTCATCGCCGACTAACCTTGCACTAAAGCTCTGTCACCTCGCTCTGGCAACGATAACAAAACTTGCGGGCGTAGTTCAGCATTTTAGACGCCCTGCATTCGATCAGGGTACGTGGAGAGCGTGCCAGCGTGTAATTCTTCGCCACTTAGAGTGGGTCATTAACGATGCCCTTGTCACGTAATTTTTGGGTTGGTCGGTGAAAATAAAATATAGTTGAGTCGTAACACAACTATTTACTTGGTTTTAATCAACCTTTATTATGAATTCAGCAATCACAATGTAACACGCACTGAATTAACATAAATCACAATTCATTCCAACCACGTTATGTAAGACTTAGTTACAACAATACATTAAGTACGCGACTTATAAGAGTAGAGACCGACATAGATATGTTGACTATTCTAAGGATACAGAATAAGTGAAGTTTTACTGACGATACTGTGTCTGAGGAAAGCTAGGGGTGGGTGTGTCTAAGGACACGGGACTATCGGATTTGTTGATGACAATTTTGGTTAAGGAAGTGAGGGCAGTAGACACCATCTCCGATTGGATAATAGGACGGTTGGTGGACCAGGAAGGGTTTTAGCCGCCCTCGCGAGAAAGTTGCCAACGGAACATACCAGATGTGGAGAAAACCAACTTTCTAAGCTAACACGTGGTAGACAATAAACGTAAAGGGAAATTTAAGACAGGAAATACTCGCTTGGTCCGAAGGACCTTAACTATAAAAATGCCAAGGCCCCCTGGTGGGCACTTAAGACTATTGAGGGTGCGCGCCAAGGATATGCAGACATCTGGGTGCCATCCTGTCCGTGGTGTGTGGCCTGGTCTCTGATATGAATTGACGTTACACCCTCCACGATCTTTCGAAGCTCGCGTAATTCTCGTGCACGCGCTTCTTATCCTCTTTATTCTTTTTCGTTACGTTCACCTTCTTTGCTTCTTTTCTTTTTTCGATCGAAAAATGCAAGATAAAGTTATGATCTTCGTTATTCACTGACTCGAGTCGATTATTAGATTGTGTGGATTTTTAAACGTTCGCGGGCAGTTGAAAAGGCTTTCGATGAGAACATTCAACGAATGTCGAAAGCATTGTGATTTTTAAAACGCACGATCCTCTACGAGGAGATCTAATTTTCTATAGTAAACTTGTTCCATATTGTCGTTGCTACTATCTACCATATACTTATTACGCGTGGTTGATAGATGGTTATGCAACGTACATTCTATGCATTTTTGAGAAACTAGAGAAGCTTTGAATAAAAATCACTACTGCAAAATATTCTATTTTTCGATAGATTCGGTGCTACATAAAAAGATGTCGTTCTTCATAGCGATCTTTTGCATAATTTATTCTTGTTAATCTCAACATTTCTTTAATTAATACTCTCCTAATACCTACCTAATGTAAAAATATTAATTTTCATTGAGACATTAATGTGCATAGATAGAACATTAGTGTGGAAATTCATCTATAGGAAATTTAGAAACGAGAAAATCCGTAAGACGCTCCTAATATACAAAAATGTATTCTTTATAATGTTCCAGAATATTTGGTAAATAAACAAATTTCTGCTTACAATCTATTTCGTTGATCATTCATTAAAGTATAAACTTTGCCTTTTGACATATTTTTTCTTTTTTTCTCTCATCTAAATAATGTCTTTGATACACGAAGGTGTAAATTTACATAAATATCCTTGATCAAATTTGATTCTCACGCGAATAGTATAACGATGTGTTGTCACGATAAGCATTTTTGTATTCGAGTAAAGTCTGATCGAAAAAGAGGACTGAAGAGGGTTATACGATGGAAGAGAGGCTTGCAGAGAAGCTGGGAAACAGTTTACAAGTCGGGCTAGGAAATGGAAGATTGAGTAGTTTAGTTGTATGTTGGAAAAGAGGTTATATGAGAGGGACTGGGAAATAGAATCGAAAAATTATGCGTTCAAGCTTATTGAAAAGAACTTTTTTTAAGAGTGTTCGTAATATATTCATCGTACATGTTTTAAGGAATTTATTTGATACATCTGAGATTTATGTAGCTTTTGCTTGTGTAATTCTGCTCATTTCTTATAGATGCCTTTTCTTTGTCGCAATATAATGTTATTCTTAACATGCAATGACATTTCCAATGGTGTTCCCTATCCTCGCATAATACGTATCGGTAATTCTGTCATAATACTTCATCTATGCACATATGCAGTCGACTACGTCAGCGATATGTGTAATACGTTTGTATCAGCTTTAAGATTAAACAATACTGCTATTGAGTTGGAAATTCATCCGATTGTTCGCATCGTACAGTGTGTAGTGTAATAGTGGATATTAAACAATAAATATTTGCTACGATATGTATAACTAATTGCTTCAGTTCGCAGTCAGAATTAGCTCAAACTCGCGCTATATCTAAAAAAATGTTCTTAAGTTACACAGACGGTTGTCTGTCATCTCGGAAGATGCAGTCATTGAAATCAGCGTTTGAATGTCATATTTTCTGGATGATATAATTTTCATCGGTAAAATTAGAACATATGAATTATCACAAACCAGTAATTAAGCCAAGTTTACGCAACGTGTTTATGCACCAGTTATAGTTTACATAAGAAATTCCAAATTATTTACGTAATACGTCATACTAATACGTCAAAAAATCATTTACTAAAATCCATGTCTCATCGAAATATGAAAAATACGAAAAAGAAAGTAGGAAACTATGGAGAACGATAGAATTCGATCGAGGAATCGGTCTCGTTCGGATAAAGAGGCTCTAGAATCACGCAGGCCTAGTGGCCCCGATACTGGAAGAGGCCTCCATTGTGCGAAACCCACGAAGATGGAGATAACGTAATGAAACTAACTGGCTTGCTCTGACCAATTAACCAACCCAACTACGGCATAATATTTAACGTACACTCGCCGCCTTCCCCTGTTCACGTGGCCACGTTTACGCGATGGATATAGCGTTACATGAAAACGCGTTGCGAGGGAATCTCGCGTGATGATGAATTCGCTCACGCGGATCATCCCAGCGTGAGTTACAAGTACCTTCACGCGATTGACGGATCAAATATTCATGGCAATTCGATTGGAATTATATTCGTGGGCCATAAAAATATTCACCTTCGCGATTTTATCGATCTATTCAAGACAGATTGGAAATCGATGTGTCGGAGATGAAAGAACACCTGTCGGAGATAAAAGAACACCGGAGCCTTTGGAACTTTGGATAACCCCGCAACATTGTAACCTAGAGTCTACTAAAACAGTAATTAAACAATTGTAGTTATTCAATCCGATTGTAATTGTTCGAGATAGGTGATAGTGAGCTCTGGCTCGAGGCGACAGTCTGTCGCCCAACGTAGCCGCGGCCAACGGGATGACAAAAGGACGTACTCACAAAGTCTAAGTCTGGTTAAAACGTGAAATAACCACTGATCGCGAAGATGTTACTCTTTAGTCGATGAGATCGCGAGCGAGAATGACTTTCCCGTCCCGATGATACCACGGAGGAAAACTATATTGGGGCGTGTCTAAGGACACGAGATCGGATTCGTCGAGAAAAGCCTCCGTTCAGAAAGTAAGGGAAATTGTCGTTGCCGCTAATTGGTCAATCTCTATACCGGTGGTTAGAAAAAGATGCTGGCTGTTTTCGAGGGGAAGTTGCTAGTGGGAGACGCCGCTCGTTGAAAAATTGGTCTCCCCTGTTTTCCCGTAGTGGGGACAAAGATTGTTTGTCTGTTTGATGGACTTTAGTTGACTAAATCTTAAGATTTATAACGAGCCCTCGAGCTAGCTGAACATGTACTGTGGAGACGCATCGACATCTGGCAATTATCTTACTCCAGGAATAGGGTCTGCGCGTGGCGAGCCACGGGACAAAAACCGTTGGAATATTTACTGTCACGTGTCGCCACGAATATTTCTTTTAAGCTATAGGATTTTAAGCTTTTGAGCTATAGGATTACTCCATACCTTTGTTAAACAAAGCGTTCATCCCTTGGCCTCGGCTACGTTGGGCGACAGACTGTCGCCTCGAGCCAGAGCTCACTATCACCAATCTCGAACAATTACAATCGGATTAAATAACTACAATTGTTTAATTACTGCTATAGTAGACTCTAGGTTACAATGTTGCGGGGTTATCCAAAGTTCCAAAGGCTCCGGTGTTCTTTCATCTCCGACAGATGAAATATTTTTATTCTCTGATTTATAATTTTGGAAGTGTAAGGATTTCGTCGAGTGAACGAAGAATGTTCGTAACGGAGTACCACGTCTTTAAATCAGGAATTTTTGATAAATAAGTAACGTAAGGTTTTATGAAGCAGATTACTGCAAAAAAAAAGAAATTCATCATAAATATTTATAATATTAGATAAATATTAAAAATGCCTTTTTATGCAAATGCGAGAGGTATATTACCATGAGACTATGTTCGCATGATAACGATGATAATGGTCGCAGAAACTGTTTTTTGCCTAACGGTATTTTAACATAGACATCGTGTTTTTTGATGGTTACAAAAAAAAAAAATTAAATTTTATAGATTATGTATAATCAATTAATTCAGTGATCAGAATTTTAAAGAAACTTTTTAATAGAATAAATGAGAACTCGAAAGAGCAAATACGTGGAATTGTAACGATGTGTTAAGGTGTAGGAAGATTTAAGATTAAGCTGTTACTGTTAATTTGTGTTTCCGCCTGTTTGCACGCGTCTGACCATAGACAGGCACGCTCTACTGCGGCTGCGAGGCATCCGCTGCACGTGAGCAATCGTATTTGAATATAACATCTGTTTGATTTGTTTTTACCAACTATGTGTACCACTAATTACCAGTGGCGAAATTCAGAAATTATTCCTATTTCCTCGAAACAAAAAACATAGAATCTCGTCTTTTTAGATATATGATTTTACTTGGATATGTCTTACAGTTCGAACACCTAACCGATTTTCTGTACATTTAGTATTTATAATAATAGACTTTAGACTAGCTTCACGTACGAATATACAGGGTGGTTGGTAACTGGTGGTACAAGCGGAAAGGGGGTGATTCTACGCGAAAAAAGAAAATATAGAATAAAATTCTTTCGTTCGAGGCTTTGTTTTCGAGAAAATCAACTTTGAATCTTATCTCGTTATAACGGATCTCACTGTAGATCGTTGTCTCGATGGAAAAATTAAGAAAAAAATTTTTATTCTATATTTTCGACTTCTTTCACCCCCTTTCCGCTTGTACCATCAGTTACCATCCACATCCATTCCATATACATCCTGTCCATAAAATTATGAAATACCTACATTTTTCAATTATGTTCAAAATTCTACAGACCTCCCCCTTCCCCGAAATCTCATTTTGCGCTTTCGTCAATCATAAAAGTTTATTTGCGAAAACAAGCAGCCCAAGAAGAACAATTTGCGTCAGTCTAAAATTACCATCACGCATCAAGGAACGTACCTGACGTCAACAAACCTGAAGTCCCTCCCATATTTAACTCTACTAAGCCAACCACGGGAGTTCCGCGTTCAAAATACCAATCGTTCGTTTATTTGCATGAGAAAAGATTTGTCAGTGGCTGGGGAGGAAACGAGCCGAAGCGCGGATAGGTGAATGTCGGAAGAGAAGGGGAAAACCTTCCGAGTCCTGAAACAATTTTCGTTTCGAACAGCTCGTCCTGCTGGTGGGGAGGGTTGCATAAATATTCGAGGTTGCGCATCGTGCTCGACATAGCTGGAAACTGCTGGCAAGCGGACAAGTGGTGGAGAGGGAGCACCAGGAGCTTAGTTTCGCCACAGCTCAGTACCAGTTGCGCTCCATACGAGTGTTCATCCAACCTGCTCGAAAGGGTGGAATTCCAACGTGAAGACATTGAGTTCGGTGACATCGGTGAGTTTAAATCCACTATATCTTCTATGAAATCATCGTGACGCTAAATGTAGTTACAAGAAATCATTCTAATTTATTTCTGTGTGTAATTTCTTTTCTTCATTTCGCGTGGTTTCTTACTTGGTCAAAAAGGTGAGGAACTTTTATGCGAGGATACTGTTGATAAATTTGCATCGTCCATCCTTTATTGAATTTATACGCAAGACCATCGACGTTGAGTTTCGCTCGATCATTGTCTATCGAATAATTATAAAATTTATTCTGATTTTTGTGCGTCTTCGGTCCTTTCCTTAGCTTTGTCCGATTCTTTTTTATTTGATCTGATTGATTGTAGCAATTTAAATACGAGGAGACTGCTGGTCAGTTCGAATCGATTATTTTCTGTGCAGTAATCGTAGCAAAATGAATATATTCTAATTTATACGTGTCCTTTGTCCCACTTTGTGCCCGCTCTTTTTCCCCTACTTTCTACTGTTTCGAGGCATGAATGAATCCTCTGAACTTGTTGCTCTGGCAGTGAATGAAAAGTGAAGTTTAGGATTGGAAAGTGAAATGAAAGTTTCAATTCCTCGCTTGTGTTTCACTTGTGGAAAGAATCTTCATCAGAAGTTTGACATTTTTGATAGACGCAAGTGTTTGTGCTTACATTTAGATTTTAGAAAGAATTTTGAATTGTATATGTCGATTACGTATATTGGTCATTTAAAAAAATCATAAACACTGTTCAAACTTCTAAGGTACAATGAGAAAAATACAATGTTCATCATTTTATCTTTCCCATGCATTACTGTACTATTACTTAGTGCTGGAAGTTATAAATACCTCTTGTCGTAACTTATCAAAATGTTCTGCTCAATGATATAGTCCCATTCATCCCCTGTCATTCCCAGCCACCATTTACATCTCATAACATAATAATAAAACAGTACTTGACATGATTAATAACATATTAAAAGCATCACCTAGAAGAGATGAATTATTTCATAATATAAACTTTCATGTTTATTAATCCCTTAATGTTTTTGTATTCTAATACTTTTGTATATCGCTTATGCTGTAGGTTGAATATGCAAATTAATATTTTTATAGATATAATTTAAATAATACTCGATAATAGCACTGGATAATATTATATCGAGTACTATTCCTCGAATATTTTACACGTTTTTCCATATTACATAATGGAACATAATTTTTGTCTAAATTACGATGCTTCTAATTAAATTTAAATATAAACGAGAGATTGCTTTCCTTCAAAGTTATTGAAATTCGTAAGAAAAGCGAAAGACAAAACAGAATCGATGTATCGATTAATTCCTTAAAAATTTCTACTCGATAACTGGCCCTTAACATTTCACGAACTATACGCGTTTTAATATTCATGGTTACAAGAAAGTAAGAAGAAAGAAGCCGAAATAGGTCGACGCGTGTTAGCGGCATATTTTTTATTCATGTACCCACTTCAAAGTCGTCTATACGTACCTCACCGACCTAATACGAACAGCTCTCTTTTCGGTCTCCTCCCTTTTATTTCTCTCGCATTTTTCTTCTTCCATTTCCTCCTGCCCCCCCCCCCTCTCTCTCTCTCTCTCGTTCGTTCCTTTGGCCTGGATATTTTTCGCGTGGTTCGAGCAACGATGAATTTCCGTGCCGCGAAATTGATGACACGAGGGATAATGAAAATTTATCGAGTATAATAGCCGACGTTCTGATCAAAGACCAAGCCAATCCGTGCCTAAAAAAAAAAAAAATTTTTGGATACCGTCAATGAAGCTGTATTATATTTACATATAAACTATATTATATATGGGACGCAGGTGTTCTATATTAAACATAGCTAAATATAGGTAAATGCAATTAAATAGAGTTAAATATACCGTAATGAAATATATTTGGTTTATGAAACTTTTCCTAAATTAAATGGGAAAATTATTCGCATAGTTGGAAATTCGTATAGTATCTATAATAAAAATTTATAAAATAACAAGACAGCTCAGAGGACTTTTCAATATTTTTTATTTCGATATATATACTGCATTTCCATTAATCTTCGTTTTAGATATTTTTAAAAGTTACTTATTAATATCACTTCTAGTCATTTTTTAACATTATTCGATAAAGTTACATTAACAAAATCGTGTTTTTCAATTATGCCATTTACTACTCTTTATCTTCATGATTATAATTGATTATACAAGTATCCCATATATCGTAATGAAGCAATTGTGTATAGTTGTAGCATTGTAAAGTTATGACTCTGAGACAACAAAATCGTAAAAATTCTTAAAAAAATTGGCTGACAGAATATCCTACCAAGTATTATTTTCAGCGAAGCAACAGATTTTATCAAACGTATAACCTTTATAAATTTCTGACGTAAAGTATTTCAAATCTATCTTCTCCAAAAAGAAGAACGTCGTAGGATAAAATTGTACATTTTAAAATGTACATTGTAAAATTATACATTTTCGATTTATTTCTTCACGTAGAAAATTTTACCTTATCCTTTATAGTACGATTAATGAGACACACTAAATATTTGAATGCTACGAAACTCGTAAGAACCAGTTGTACTATACTTTAACCAGTTACACATACTAAACGGTATCAAGTAACTTATCGATCAGTATCGCTTTCCTTTAATATGAAAGAACGAAATAAACGTAGAACAGAATTTTTACGAACAGAGAAAGTATTAGGTTGTCCAGAAAGTGTCTTTCTTTCGCAAGCGTGTCTTTTACAACGATGCACCTTCGTACAAACGTAAAACCAAGCCTGTGAAATTTATCTCAACAGAACAAATTGGATCGTACGTAATTCGACAAAATAATATAAAACAAAAAGCGTTGTGCGTCTATTATTTCCTCATAAAACGAAAGAAACTTTTTGGACAAGCTAGTAGTTTTCAAAAGATTTACGACTTGTCTATGGAAGATGAGGGATTGAAAGAACGCCGAAGAATGAGGTTCAATGGATGAACCAGCAGGAAGTTCTCGAAGCAGCTGCGAATCGCGAGTACCCCCTCGAAAAGAGATGAAAGTGAATCGAAACTGTAAGACTGTTACGACTTTTCCTCTCCGATATTCGTGAATTGAATCACGGTCAACTCAGCTTGAAAGAGAAGTTCGATTAAAAATCTTCTATTGTTAAATTCCTTAGTCACTCAGGCAGATCCATGCGATTAACTCTTAATTAGTATTCTTGGTACAGCAATAGTTACTCAATTTTAGAGTTTCAATAATATACGTTGATTTGTATTTCGTACTTTACGTAACCGAAATGAAACCTAAGTAGAGATTTGTTTTCTCATCAAGTATAACGAGTTTTATACTTTGGATAGATTGCCTCGTTGTGGGAAGGTCTTAATCGTTTATAATTGCGATTAAGTAATTGCAATAAGTCATATTTTTAAGAAACGTTCTCACATGCTGTCACACACTCTAATTAGAAAAGGATCATGAAACATTCGGTTTATGATATTATTAGTTTGTAAATCTTCCTGCTTCCGGAAACTTTTTTAAATATGAAAATATTTATATACAAAATTAAATGTTGTCCTATCAGAATTATATTATTTCGTGTATCTTGTTGCTTTTTATATGACAGTCCTCCCGTTGGCCGCGGATTCGTTATCAAGCCTGAGGCCCTCGTCACTAGTGTCACTATCGACAATAAAGGTACCCCACCCGCGACCGGACGATGGAGAACTCCAACACGGAATCGCAATCTCCCGCGAGCCCTGCCCGGGAGGGCGCCTCGAGCTCGGACTCGGAATGTGACTCGAGCTCGGATTCGGATTCAGACTCGACATCAGAAGTGGCATCCGAACACACGTTGTCGGCACGGGATCGTAAGAGTATCGTGCGCGCACTAAAGCGGTCGCTAGGGAAGAAGAAGAGGAAGAAGAAGAAAGGACACCGGGCAACCTGGGTATCGCTACCGCGCTTCAACCCCGAAGCCGCGGACGCAGATCCAGCCGCCTGGTGCACAGCCGTCGGCCTGCTCATGAGGGACCACCCCCTGAAAAACAGCGCACTGTATTCTGCCCTAAACCGTGCCCTAGAGGGTCCGGCAGCGTATTGGCTTACGCAGATAATGAACGGCGACGAGCTCACCTGGCCAGATTTTAAGGAACAATTCGCCGCGCACCTCGGTGGCCAAGAAGTAGCAGCCGCGTCGCTAATCAAGGTAGCCGAGGAACTACCGCGGGACGGCGAAACACCAGGAGCGTACGGAAATCGTATCCTCACCCTCCTGGGGTCGAAGTGGCGAAATTCAACCAGGGAAGAGGTACTCGCCGCCACCGCCCTCCATCTGCTGGGCTCGCGCGATGAACGTTTTAAACGACTAGCGCTCACGAGTGACATCACGTCGGTGAAACAATTCCAAAGGGAAATGAAGCCCTTCCTATACACGGAGTGGCTAACGCCCCCGCCGTGGAGGTCATTAGCGAGCTCCGGAAACAAACGAGGCAGATCACCCGCCCCTGGACCAGGTGTGGCCACTGCGGTATTTACGGACATCCGACATTCGAATGCCGCAAGAGGGCGAAGTGGGAACCGAAGAAGGACCCTCGCCGCCCGGAGGAAAGCCGACCGGCTGCACCACCAAAAGCGTTGTGCTTTCACTGCCACATGCCGGGACACATCGCGTCTCGCTGTCCATCGCGGCGAGAAGAAAAACATTGCCCCGAGGACGAGCGCCTGGTCGATGCCTGCGTGGTAGAAGCCCCGACGGGTAGACTAAGCCAGCAGGCCACACACGAGGACGTGTAAGTGTCAGGATGGCCGAGTCGGAGACGAAAGGACGCCGGGGCCCCTCTGGAACTTCCTAACCTTGCAACCTAGAGCCTAATATAGCCATAACGAAACAATCGCGAGTATCCAAACCGATAGCAATCGTACGTCGATCGGAGGATCGTGTGTACTGAGACACTCGACCGGAGTCTTGTTTCGGTGGCGTCGTTGGGATGACGAGCAGTCTTGCTAGAGAGCTGATAGGTGAAAGAAGTCGAGTGCCTTACGAGCAGGGAGTGGTGCACGTGTGAGTCAGAGCAAGGGAACCTGTCCTCCCGTTGGTCACGGATTCGTTATCAAGCCTGAGGCCCTCGTCACTAGTGTAACTATCGACAATAAAGGTACCCCACGCGCGACCGGACGATGGAGAACTTTAACGCAGAACCGCTACCTCCCGCGAGCACTCCCCGGGAGGGCGCCTCGAGCTCGGACTCGGAGATTCAGACTCGACATATATATTATTATATATATTATATATACTATTATATCTATATAATATATGTATTTATATCTATAAATATATGTATAAATATATCTATTTAAAAAAATAAAGCTGACCTTCATATATCGCCAATAATATTGCGTGCGTAAAAAGAAACTAATTACATTTAATTCTTTTTTTACATTTATTTATTTTTTATTATTATTTTTTTCACAACTAATTACATTTAATTATTACATTTACATACATTTAACTATTATTACATACATTTACATAGGCGCCCATACACAAACAGCTAAAAAGCTAAAAACATGTGGAAAAAAGATGACCAGTACACCAGTATATATATACGTACGCTGGCATCGCTATGTTGGTAAATGTTCGATGTTATACGTGTCATGTAATGTAAAATGTAAAAATGTAACAGTTCTTAATTTAAAAAATTTAATTTAAAAAAAAAATTTCGTTTCTATGAGTACGTTAAAAGTTTAACTATAAAAAGTCTCATCTGAGCTGTGTTCCTTTATGTGAAGGTATTATTGTGTGTAATATTGTGAATTACGACTTTTCCTCTCCGATGTACGTGAATTGAATCACGGTCAACTCAGCTTGAAAGAGAAGTTCGATTAAAAATCTTCTATTGTTAAATTCCTTAGTCACTCAGGCAGATCCATGCGATTAACTCTTAATTAGTATTCTTGATACAGCAATAGTTACTCAATTTTAGAGTTTCAATAATATACGTTGATTTGTATTTCGTACTTTACGTAATAAGTATCATTGATATTATTTACGGCGTAACACTAAATAATAATTTAAATTTCAATATTGAAATTCTGTAATCATATATTAAAATATTGAAATTGTATACTGAAGGTATTTCATTCTGTTAGCTTAATTTGCTCAGGAGCCACGCTGATCACCTTCATAAATTCAAGCACAGAGAAAAATAACAGAAAACAATTACAAACGCTTTTGAAAATTTACCTTGGAGCCTGTGACTTTTTACAATTCCTTGCGATAGATAATTGCAAATTTGGAAAAATAGATCGTTCGTTTTTTAGCATGCTGAATATTAATTATATACTTAAATAATTAAATCGAGGAATTTTATATTAATTTTATATTTTTCACAAGGCTGATCAGTTTCTCGTGTGAAAATCTCAATGAAAAGAATTCATATGCTATTGTTAAATTAATCCTCGTTTTAAATCCTCGTTACTGATCTAATTTATACAAAATAAGGTTACACACTTGCAACAATAAAGAAACTATAGAGCGGCGAAGATGTCCTCAAAGAAGGAGAGAAGAATCAATTATACGAGCCATTATTCGCCACTTACCTAATCTTAATCTAAATCTTAAATCTAACTGCACTTAATCTTAATCTTAAATCTAACTGCAATTGTCCTTTGTTAATTTTATGATTTCCATTACGCGAATCGAGTTGAGTGCAAAAATTCTGTTTTACGACTAAACGATATTTACGACTAAACGAATCCTTACAAAACATATATATAAACATAAACATATATATAAACATTATAATGCAGAGATTGGAACATAATTCAATTTCGTGAACAGCATGTGTTCGTGATCAATCGACGCGTCAGATAATTTATTATTGAATAAACTGGCCGGTGGCGTCTGCGTTTCATGATTGGCAAGTCGATAACGATACAACCGATAGGTAACCGAAATAAATGTTCTACATCTGCGAAGTAAACGTTGTTCTACAAAGCTTTCGACGAGTGAATATTTCTCTTCTTTCTTTCCATCGATAAATCGCGTATCTCTTAGTAACATTCAACTAAATTTTACAAATTTCTTTCTATTCTATTTTGTTACGTCGCACCGCGAGCAATATGGCAACCAGATGTCACCGGATACTCGCAGCGTATCCTCCATAGTTTCAAGTACCTTCCATAAATCTCATAGATATCCTACAAAAGGTCCTTCAAACCAAACAAACGTCTGTTTCCGAAGAATTTCTAAAGACTATTGTCTACCCCGACTGGACAAGGGAAAGTTAGTTTTTCTCACGTATGCTGCAACTTTCCTCCCACTAACCACTTCCTCTCGAGGGCGGTTAAGACCCTTCGTTAACCAATTAACAACGAAGTCACTTCCTTCACTCTCCTAACTAAGATCGTCACCAACAAATCCGATGGTCCCGTGCGCTAGACACACCCATCCTTAGCTTTCCTCCGAGACAGCATCGTCTCCCAAGACAGTTCTGATTTCACATCCTTCGAACGGTCAATATCCTTCCACCGGGTAGGACACACCCACAGATCAGTCACTCATTCATCTCGTACATATTCTCAACGCGAGAATTGATTGTTATTTCAACAAATAAATAAAAAAAAAATCTCGTACATGCGCATCAGCGTAACTGCCTTCGTTATAAGTTGTTGGAATAAACGGTGAAATATAACTTACTATACTGTGTCATATTCATTTAACCACCTCTTATCTTAACCGAAACAGGGGAACGACTACTTCGCGGCGTCGATTCACCGAATCGTAGCGAGAATTTACGTCTCTCGCTACTGCGACTGCGTCTCTCCGCGAACGGTCGTAACACATTGATCGACAGAAGCACTAAACTCTAATAACATAAATTTATATATTTTCTATTTCCCAGCCACCAGTTTTATAGATTTTTCTATCTTCTGTACTACTTTTATCCCTTTTATTTTTTCTTACATGAGATTATTGTAAATTTAATATCATTTGTTCGCAATATTTGTTATTTATCTTTCCTTGAATTTGAAATTTCGCGTTTCAATGTTGTGTGTTGTTCGACGTTTTATCGAACGATGTTTATCGAACTAGTTTATGAATACATACATAATCATTAAAGAATCTATAAACCTTACTAGTTTGTTTTTACTAAGTTTTGTTACAGAAAACATGTTCTCATAAATTTTCAACTTTAATTTATGGAAATTTATTAACCTTAAACTATAAAATCATTCAATGAGTCTTTCCGGATGTTTTTATGTAGTCATAATTTCACATATCAGCACAGCTCCACAAATAGGATAAGAGTTACGTGGAAGCAACAGGGGGAAGAAGAACATATAGAGATCTAAAGGTTATTTTTGTCTCATTCAAGTTTCTGTTAACCGGCTTGGAAATTTCCTGTGCTTGTTTCGACTTTGAAGTCTTAAAAAAAAAATTGTAAGTAAATAGTATATATATAGTATATATATCCCAAGTCAAAGTTTCTCTTTATAAATAATAAACCGTTTAAAAACTATATTTTGTATGTTTTTTCCTTATTCATAATTAAATAATAAATATGAAATACTTCTACAGAAAGCCGACATCCTTCAATTAACCGAACAACAGATGATTTAAAAATTAGTAGTTGAAAGAAATAAATGTTGTTACATGTTCATAATTGATCGATAAATTTAAGTATACAATTAGAAAATGTTTCTTCTTTATTGATAACTAAATAATACAGATAAGATACAAGATATTTGTACGAAAAGTCGGCGCGTCGTTCAATTAACGGAACAGCAGAGGATTTGAAAATTAGTAGTTGAAAGAAATAAATGTTGTCATATGTTCATAATTGATCGATAAATTTTCGAAATACGACATATATGATATTTTCATGCTTCAATTTACGATCAAAGGATATTCAGAGTCGCAACTTTTTATCGAATCGAAACTCCCAAGCTGCATGTTTCACGCAGAGGAAATGGGAGAAAGAGTTACATAAACACTGATAAGTGAGCCAGTGAGAAGTTAAATTGATCGATTCCATTTTTAAACAAGGTTTTTCGTTCTAAGATCCGATCGACTAAATCGCTACACTCACTGCTGATATTTATTTAAATTTATGTTTTTATAGAGCGCGACGAAGGAGAAGAACCTAGACAGAAATTTATTTTACTTACTGAACTATTAATAGCTGCTAAACTTTGTATATTTGTACACTTTCGCGCGTATTTTTACATCTTTCAATTTACCGTAAAACCTTATTCACATTGAACTCTTCAGAAACCAAACGATTAATCTCAATAGAGTCAACCTTCTTTACAAACAAGGTATTTCTATATTGCAACTATTTTGAAACATATACACGTATGAAATATAAACATATTTTTCATCCTAATTCCGGACACTCTTTTCACATGGATTTCGTCAAAATTATGCGGTCTTGCGATTAAAAGAAATTTTCTCGAGAAGTGTCGCGATTAGGCAACTTATTGGTATTAACAGATTACTAACAGAAAGACAAAATAAACTCCGTTACACAAATCGGATGATCAAGTTTTCGGAGGAGAAAGAGAAAGAGACAGAGAGGGGGAGAGAGAGAGAGAGAGAAACAAGATTTATTGAAGGGAGGATGAGGGAACGGAAACACTTTGAGGAAACACTTTGAGCTCTATGCTTCGACCTGTCCAGCCGCCAATCGAATTAACGTGCCATTCAGCATTGATTTTGCGTCCATATCGTGGAACCATGCCGTATTTATTGTTTGCCAGGTTTCCTGTGTCCTATGAATTTCAATTTTTCCGCAAGATGCCGCAAGATGCAGCTCGTTTTCCTTAGACTCCGATGTGAAATCGCGCGAAAAAGTAAGAATGAAGGCGTCTCCATTGGATCGCGATTGCACTTTATCGTATTAATTAACTCGACATTACAGCGTAGTCCTAGAAAATCGTATTAATCGAGGTAATCCGATGCAATTGATTCACGGCCAGCGTACTGCTGCGCATCACGTGAGTCGTTGTCTCAATTATTGAATTGCTCGTTGCGAAGTATTGTAGCGGAACCTCGGAAACGAAATTAACGATGTAATTGGGGACAGGATGCATTGTAACGATGGAAAATATTTTAGTTATAACAGCTAATTCGAAGGTTGAAAAATATCGATCGAACTGTTTGCTGGTGTTCGCCCAAGGATTCGAACATGTAGGGGTATAGTGGTTGAACAATTAGATCTGGTCATATCTGTTAATTTTTCTGTCGTTATTGCATAATTCATTGTATTCTTTGGTTTATTATATACACGTATCCCGTTTGATAAATTATATTTCTAATTTTCGTTGATAATATTAATACTTTGCATTCGAAGGTTTCATTTATTCATATTACCAGATACTCCAAGTAATTTCAGTAGAAAGAACGTGTTTTCGTATAATTGGTTAAATATATGCGTAGAATGAAGAGTCATAGCCGCATCACTCATCACCTACTCACTCACTCACTATCATCGCGCAGTGCGATACGATTTTGCTTGGTAGTGTAATATATCTTCGGCCAATACGTCGGTTTATTTTTCTGATTGTATCTTACCTGTTCGTTGCAAGAATACGTGAGATAATTATGATTTGACAGGTTAAGGACAAATTTTTAATTTATTGATTTATTAAATTTTTAATTTATTAATTATTTAATTTATTTGATATTATTAGCGGAGCCCTCGATTGCGAAGGGTTATAGTAGCGTCGAATAAAATTGAAGTTGTTAATAGATCATTTTCTGATATTATATTTCAATGGATCTTCGTGGAAATTGGAATAATGTCTGATTCTATTATTTATCTTAGAAAACTTGAAAAACTAATTAATTATTCGTATCGAATTAGTAATATTCGTTTGTTTGTAAAATGTACTTGTCAAGATAGTATTATATAAAAATGCTGAATCTCGACAGGTTAATTTCTCATGTGAGTTTTCACGAAGCTTGAAAAAATAGGATTTGTAATTAGTGTTATTTGCGACAGACATTTATTTTCCCTGAAACCTATGTAGGTCACAAATATTCCTAGTAGCAATGCGTGTGAACTACATTCGCTTCTCTATGTACGTACATATGTACTCTCAAAATTTCATTAAAATCGTTCTTACGTTATTTTAAAATCCATTCTAAAATCGATTCTATGGTGACAACCAACGGTGTAACTTTATAATTCGACGAAATTTTCCAATGCATTTCAAACAGACAAATTTTTACAATCCCAATATAGAGAAGGTGTAAAAATAAAATAGTTATTTTTCTTGCTCGGTTCTAGATGAGAACAATAAAAGTTGCGTGGACAGTGATTAAATTGCTTTAAGGAAAACCCTCCTATTTTTTGTTTTACATATTGACTTTTTGTTGCAATATTTTCCAAGAGCTTCGACTGGCATCGAGTCGTATAAAATCGCAGAAAAAGGCGCTAGTATTCTTTATAGTTGCATAGCTTCCATCATCGCCTGGGTAATAGGCCTCCCTTCGTCTTTGTCGCGACAATCTCGTTACCAAGACTTCGATCTTCGAGTTGCTTAATGCGATATCGACATCAGAACGATGCCTCGACGAGCAATTCATCAAAAAAGTTTTTTAAATTTTATTCGTGTAATCTCGAAAGTGACTCGATATTGACCGAGAATAATACGATGTTTCATTTATTTGTCGGAGCTTGGGTGAAAATTTTCCGCCGACAGATTTTTGATTGCAACCAACGACATTTGAAATTACTGACACGAGAAATAGAAATTTATTGTCATAACTAGCAACGTTGTAAATTGTTCGTATTTGCTTTGATACGAAGATGAATTGGAAATTATTAAAATTTAACAATTTAATAGCATTTACAATTATTCGTATTATCTCATTTAATTATATCATAATTGACAATACAGAAGTGCCACTGTTTCTGTATACCTAAATATATTATGTAGTATCGTTTGTTTTTTTACAATAACTGTGCAATTCCATCGTATTGATGCCTTTTCTACTGTAATTCTACTCCTAACTAATTACATTGAATCAACGTCAGTCATTCGCATAATAACAATTCTATTCCCTGATATTCCCAACCCGAAAGCAAATATCCTCTTCCAAATTGTTGCGTATGTATAACCATCCGATTTCTATAGTAATATATTAGCCGTACTGTATTATGTGGATTCTTCGTTGTACGAACGTAAGTAGTCAAGTGAAATTTGTGATGTTCCTTGATCTATGTTTGTTACGATCAGTTTGCAACAGGTAACGATAGTTTTCCCGAGTCGTTGCACGTTCAGCAAGAAATTAATCAGCAGTGAAGAAAAATATAAAGTTCCCCTGTATTTCTAACTTTGTACTCTGTAATGTCACGGTTTCTAATCTTTCATCCATAGTTCACACTTTAAGAAAAATTAATCAATTACATAAATTACGTTGCTTAAAATCGTCGAATTTATCTAGTCGGTTAAGCGTGTAAAATCGACGAACGGAAGATTGTTCAATGAGAAAACTCGACATTACCAAAATGAACGTTTGCCCATGTTGAAGTAGCATTTAAAGGATGAACGCGATACTCAGCGTCGAGTCGAAAATGTTTCGAGTTCGAGTTTCTATTCGCCTCCATATGAACACATTGAATAATCGATACGAGTTGCTCGTTACACGGTAATTCCTTGCTTGCAAATTTGAAAGTCACCCCCATAGACCCTGTTAATCGGTCAGACTAGCGCAGAGACGCGTTTCATTTGCTATAATTCGATCTTCGGACGGTTTAGTTATCGTCGCATTTTGACGCTGCTTACCAGCAGATTAATCTCTAGCAAACAATTGATAGGCGTCACAAACAGACCAGTTGCTTCGTAGTTAGCGAGTCTCTGGACGTTCAGAATACGAGGATCCAGCTGATCCACCATTACAATTAATCGGATTAATTCTCACTCCCTCTCGCCAAGGGATATATGTAATTGATTTTCTGAATCAGGGATGGCTATTCCGATAATATACAGTAAATATAAAATATAGCGAAAATACATAGTAAATCGAATTTTTCCTTTTCATTTCTTAACTTTATCTGTTCTCAAGATACATAGCTTTTGCAGTTTTCCGTAATGGGACAGAAAGCGGAACGTCTTTAGGCTACCATCTTTTTCTTTTTACAATTTAAATTCGTTTCTTCAATGTCCGTTAGAACATTTTCCAGCCAATATTTTCTAAAATTTCACACGTATCCTTCCTTCGCTATAAGACGCGAGATACACGTGTACTTCAGCATCGACGTGTCTTCAACTCATCGACGCCTCTTTCTCGGCGTTTCCCATAGTCCGTTTTCCATTCTGTCCGCGTTTCAACCCCCGACCACATTTTCTGTGCAACGTGAACACACATCCAAATATGGGTTGACTGCGACACGGGAAAACTCAGCGTTAGAAACGAACGAAGAAACGCCTAACCATCGTGAAAGCGATGTGAACGCGGAAATCGGACGAGGCGAAGTTAATTTCGACTATCAGCCAGCTTTGGGCAATGAATCTCGAGCATATTGGACTTATCTGCTCCAGCACGCCTTACAATCACGATAACACCTTCTGTTGCACGCACGTGAACACGCAACCCCCTCGTTACCCTCGAAACGAGCGGTCAGAGATCCGTGAACAAGATTGAAATTCGTTACGGTTACGGAAGCCGTTTACGAGCCTATGGATTACGAGGGCCGTTTCGAAGAATGTAGTGAGCGATCCCATGGAGCGTAATTCTTAGCCCATTAACGGGCAACGTTGCGTTAGCGAATTTCATCTGTCACCTTTTCCCCAATGAATTTGCGTTATCGAATTCTATTTGTTAACATTATCACCACGACAAGCAATTCCACGGATGAGCTTCGCGTTTACCTTGTCTCTACTTTTTCTATCTGGATTCTACAATTTCATGAGTTTCAAAGGATGTGGATCAAACGGCATTATGAGAAACTGTTGGTTGATTCTTCATGGGTTAACGTAGTTTTGAAGAAATTCTTCCAGGAACCGGGAAGAATATTAAACATTGCAATCGGATACAGTACCAATTCTGAGAACTTTGAAAATGACACGGTACCACAATGTCGCTATAGGGACCAATATAATGTTACTCTAGACGCTTTCACTGCTCGAATTGTCACAATCATTTTTTATACTTCCGATCCTTGATCATGCCAAAGCGTTATTTTTAAAAAATAAAATGTATAATAGAAGTGTGTATAGAACTGTTGAAAGGGTCCGTGTAACAGACTTTCGTCGATGATCTATACAACTAAAATTCTTAATATTAAATTCAATTCGTAGAATATTCAAATCTATCTATAGTTTGATCGAATCTTCGATTATAAATCGACGTAAAAGTTTTGGATACTACAAGCGTAGCCATCGTTCAGTATCTCGTAAACGTCTGATGAAGAAGTACATGTTACAAGGCTTATACGTCAAATCTATAGAACGCCTGAATATAACTGACTTCCCAATATTTCAATATTCCTGGTCCCATAGCTATATCGGATGTCGATTAATACGAAACATGAGAAGTCAATCAATCGATATGTTCAATGGCACGTAATCTTGATAAAAGCTGCACAAACTTGCAGTCCTTTCCTTGTTTATAACGGGAAATTGAATACTTTGTAATTAAATTGTAGAAACAGAAGCAATAAAATGTTGCGTGGCCTGTCGCAATAACGTAACGAATCGATATAACGGTTGCCACAGACTAATTAATTAATATCAATCCCGCGATCCTCCATCGCAGCTGTCTTTATTTCCGCGTAGTTTGTATCGAATTCGTCGCGTTTCATCGTGAGAAATCTTCAGCCGTTCCAAAAGTTTCGTAAAGATTAATCCTTCATAATTGAAGAGCGGAAGTAGATAAAGTTGCCAGTATCGAACCTAAAGTTTTCTGGGAAACGACTGTTTATGAGAAATTGTTTGTTTATGGGAATGTTATTTATTAGAAAAATATAACGATACTTATTTATTACGCATATTATAATACTTTATATAATTTTACGATATCTCTATTCTATCGTTTCAAAGATCTGTTAATTAACGATAAAAAAAAATATCTTCTTTATATCTTAAGAGAAGATATGTAAGTCCATTATGTAGTTTGCTTAAGAAGGTCAGTAGAGATTTTCTTATCTGATGGGATAATTGAGGCAGATTTATCTACGCACATGTTCAAGCACGATGGAGGGAGTTTGCTGGCACATGGTGCACACAGTCTAATTTAGGGAACTAATCGTATAACATACATCATACACAACCTATATCACGTAAAAACGTGTAAACTGAAACGTTAAAAACTGTACGAATTATTATGATTACACTTCCCTTCATATTTAGTGATATTAACCTTCATACAAACAACCTCTTCAAGGAAAAACAAAATTCTTTTTCGAAAATGGCACTTCCAATTCTTCTTATTCTCACTATTTAATTGTTAGCCGTATCAAGTAACAACGAAAAAAATAATAATATCTAAACGTTAAGCAGGTCCATATTTTTGGGGATACAATTAAAAAAGTAAATCGTCGGTGGAATATTGTTTCACCTATCAAGAATTTTGGAAGATATAATTAGAAAGGTACAACCTGGGTAGAAAATTGTACTCCTTATCGAGCATTTTTGAAAATATAATTGAGAAAGTGGAATCTGGATAGAAAATTGTTTTATCTACGAAGCATTATAAAAAGTAAGTTTAATAAAACTATACCTTGCATATTTCATATATTTTTTCATATTATACGCATTACATTATAGAAGCAAACGCGGACTGCTCAACGTCATAGGCTCAGAATCTAAAACTCTATTCGGAACTCTCCTCGAAAAAGATCTAGAACTCATTAACGAAAATATAGATACATTTGTAGCGGCACTCGACACAGCACAAATACCGCTACTCGACATAAACAACTAACGGATGACCGTAGCGCAGTGGTTAACGAATTAGGTTACGAACGTTCGGGGAAAGTAGTGGGGGGGATATATGGGAGGCAGACGTAGAGAGGACGGAGCTGCGAGCGTAATCGAAATCTCCGGAAAACTGGAGAGCTTGGGCAAGGGAGGTAACCAGAGTGGAGGACTAGTGCCTGTGAACGCAAAGCGGGTGTGGATACGGGAAGTGTGGCTTGGACAAGGAGTTAAAGCAAAACCAACCAAGTGTGAGGTTAGGACGGTGGAGTAGCCATATTAGGACGCGTGACAACAGCGCCGCTACACGGGCTACCCGAGAAACTACCCAGACGCAGCCATATTGGCGCGTGCGCCGAAGCGCGTCGCGCGGGCCACTTGAAAGTGACAGCGACTGGCAGAGTGGCAAGTGCTGACCGAGCGACATTTCCCGCCCAACGGGGAAACAGACGCAACCATGGCGAAAGGGAAGGAAGTAGAGGAAAACGCTAGGGGACGGAGGGAAACGGAACTGGCTGCGGAGCTGCCACACGTCAGCACCAGGAGCATGACGAAGGCGATGCAGCCAAAGGAGGGACCCTCCCGCTTCACGCTGGACAAGGAGGGAATATGGACTGAGGAAACAACAGAGGAGGAGGAAATCCCCACCAGAGAAGCACCCCGAGCGAAAAGAAGAAGGCCAACGAATCCCCGAACTTCCCGCGGACCCGACTGAAGAAATGAGAACAGCCACAACGGCGGACATAGGAGCCGAACTGATTCGCCGGGACGCCGAGGTGGCCAAGGCTGTCGAGGCACCCCGCAACCACAAGGGCACGCAGGTGAAAACCCTGAAGGAGGCGGCGAGAACCATCACCGCGCGCGTGACCGAAATAGTGAGGAGAACGGACCCTGTCACCGACGCACTCGCTATAGCGCAAAGACGCATGGCAACACTAGAGGCGGCGGTAGAGGCACTCCGAAAAGAGCCGGCCTCGCGCCCCACCGCGGATGAGAGCAGCTACAGAGTGCGTCTCGCTGCAGTCAAACACCATGCAGAGGAGATGAGATCCTTGCTGCACCGACTGGAGGAACGACTGCAGAGAATAGAAAAAGGAGAAGGAAAGGAGGTCGCTCCTGCCGCGAACACGAGAGGGATGGAGCCTGGAGCCCCAAACGCCCCAGCGCCCAAGGGAGGCCGAACAGCTGTCATCGAATGGCAGACGGTTGAAAGGAAAAGAAGCGGAAAGAAGAAGGAGGCAGGAAAGAAGCAGCCGGCGAAGCTGATACCCGAGACAGGGGCGGAGAGACAGAGGGAAACTCCGGAGAGTGGATTGGAGAACGCACGAAGAGGGGGAGGCAGGGGGGCCCTCCCGCACGCACCGCGAACGTCAGCGGTAACAATCACCCTGACGGACAAATCGAGCCAATCCTACGCGGAGGTGCTGGCTGCGGCCAAGGACAGTGTCTCCCTGACCATGCTCGGCATCAACACGATGAGGATGCGGAAGACCATCGCTGGAGGCGTCATCTTAGAGGTCCCCGAAGATCAGGGAAGGGAGAAGGCCGCAGCGGTCGCAGCACAGCTGACGCGGGCTCTGGACCCGAACGAGATCCGCGTGGCGACACCCTTCCGAGCCGCGGAGGCAAGGGTGTCCCTGATAGACATTGCGGCCACCAAGGCGGAAATCCAGAACACCCTGGCGAGGAAGAGCGGCGGCAAGCCGGAGGACATCCGGCTGGGAGAAATCCGCCCCGCCCGGAACGGTCTTGACACCGTGTGGATACGAGGCCCTGCCAGTGCAGTGAGGAAACTGGCCCAGGCTGGAAAGGTCGCCATAGGCTGGTCGACGGCGAAGGTCGAAGCCATCGAACGGAGACCGTTGCAGTGCTACAGGTGCCTTGGGATAAGACACACGGGAAAACCTGCACCGCCAAGGAGGACAAGGGGCACCTGTGCTTCAGATGCGGCGAACCAGGGCACCAGGCGAGAGCATGCACTACTGCGAGCCCGAAATGCCTGCTCTGCGAGGCGCTTGGAGCACCGTCGGTGCACAGGATGGGGGGACCGGCCTGTGCCCCTTCGAAGAAAGGAACGAAAGGAGCCGCCTGCGGATCCACGGCTGCAAGAGGCAGCGAGAAAGGCTCCCCGTCGCAAAGCGACCCTAAGCCCGCGAACAAGGAGGTAGGCACGGAGGAAGCCACAAACAAGGAAAGAACACCAAAGAACTGAGAATGCGCTTCCTCCAGACTAACCTGCGAAGGTCAAGGCGAGCACAAGATCTGCTCCACCAAACCATCCGGGAGAGCACGGTCGCCCTAGCGGTGGTGGCGGAATCATACAGAGTTCTGGATGCCCCGGAGTGGGTCGGAGACACGGACGGAATGGTTGCCGTCACCTGGACATCAACGCCCGGGGCGTTCGCTCACGGAGTCCTGCTGAAACGCGGCAACGAATATGCCGCGGTCGAGTGGGCAGGGATGATGGTGGTGGGGGTGTACGTGTCACCTAACAGCGGACGGGCAGCGTTCGAGGAATTCCTAGACGGAGTTGGCGACTGCGTCAGGCGACGACTCCTCCGACAAGTGCTCGTCCTGGGAGACTTCAACGCGCACTCCACGGAGTGGGCGAACGCCAGGACCAACGCGCGCGGCCGCACGCTATCAAACTGGACCGCGGGACTTGGACTTCTGTTAGTGAACAGGGGCTCGACCAGTACCTGCGTGACGTGCAGAGGGAGCCCATTGTTGACATAACATGGGCCTCCCTCGAGGCATTCAGGCGGATCTCAGGCTGGAGAGTGGCCGAAGAGGTCGAGACGCTGTCGGACCACCTCTACATATTCATGGAGGTGGACGCACCTGGACCTGGAATGCCGACGACAAACGACGGGCACTGCCCGCCGAGGGGGAGGCGCGCGCGCCCACCGCCCAGATGGAAAATAAAAGAAAGGAATGAAGATCTACTCCGGGCGGCTGCTATAGCAACAGCTTGGAGCTGGGAGGCCTCGACAATGACGACCGAAGCAGACGTGGAAGAGGAGGCCGAGAACCTCCGACAAGCCACGACAGCAATCTGCGACGCATCCATGCCACGGGCCACACCGGGCACGGTGCGAAGCAGAGCAGTTTACTGGTGGAACCCCGACATCGCGGAACTGAGGACGAGATGTGTCCGGGCCCGAAGACAGTACCTAACGGCCCGCCGCTGGCGACGACGCGACGAAGAAGTCTCCTTGCGCTACCGGGCGTACCGCGCGCTACGGCGCTCGCTACAAAAGGAAATTAAAAAAGCGAAGGACCGTGCTTGGTCCGAACTGGTCGAAACAGTCGAGTCGGACCCATGGGGAAGGCTATACAGGACGGTGACACAGAAACTACGCGCGAAGGGCCCCCTGACAACGACGGAGATGGAACCTGCGCTGCTGACGCGGATCACCGGAACCCTCTTTCCCCCACAAGAAAACAGAGCGGTGGAACGGCCACGGGAAACGACACGACCGCTGGAATGGAGGGACGACTGGGAAGTCACGGAGGAGGAGATATGGGAGGCTACCAGAAGAATGATCTCCCGCAACGTGGCACCGGGCCCGGACGGAATCCCTGGCCGGATCTGGGGGGAAGTGATGGGGGTCATGGCCCCCAGAATCCGGCACCTCTTCACAAGATGCCTGAGGGAGGGAGTCTACCCCCGGGCGTGGCGGACGACGAGACTGGTCCTGCTCCATAAAGAGGGCCGACCGACGACCTCGCCGTCAGCGTACCGGCCGATATGCCTACTGGACGAGATCGGCAAACTACTCGAGAGGGTAGTCGCCGCCCGCTTGGAACGACTCATAGCGGGCCAAGTGCCAGGTTTGCACGAAAGCCAGTACGGCTTCCGGAAGGGGCGCTCGATGATTGACGCGGTCAGACGCGTACGAGCGATTGCGGAGGACATGGTCTCCCGGAAAGGCGTGGCGCTGGCGGTTTCCCTGGACATCGTCAACGCGTTCAACACCATGCCATGGGACAGGATAGTGACGGCCCTGGAGCACTTCGGGGTTCCCAGCTACCTCGTCCGATTGATCCGAGCCTACCTCGACGACAGGTGGGTGTGTTACACCAGTCAGGAAGGAGAGGAAAAGCGATCCGTCGAGCGTGGCGTCCCGCAGGGCTCGGTGCTGGGCCCCGTACTATGGAACGTTGCGTACGACGAGGTACTGCGATGCCCGCTACCCCCAGGCGCGGCCATGATATGTTATGCGGACGACACCCTAATCGTGGTCGAGGGTCGTGGCTGGCACGAGACGCTGCGCATTGGCGAAATCGCAACGGCCTGTGCGATCCGTGCCGTGAACGAACTGGGCCTGAGAGTCTCCCCTGCGAAGTCGGAGGTCACCTGGTTCTTTGACAGGAAAAGGCGAGGGACACCACCGCCCGGCCTATGCATAAACATGGCAGGTAAAACCGTCCGGGTGGGATCACAGATGAAGTATCTGGGACTCACCATCGACAGCCAGTGGACGTTCGAGCCGCACTTCGACTCACTGATCCCGAAGGTGTCAGCGGCTGCCAATGCCCTGTGCGGCCTACTACCGAACATCGGCGGGGCCGGAGACGCGGTGCGCCGACTTTACGAGGGCGTCGTTCGGTCACGAGTGATGTACGGGGCCCCAGTATGGGCGGACGACCCGATGGCAAGCCGTCGCAGCATTCTGCTCCTGAAAAGGCTGCACAGAGTGACCGCCATCAGAATCATTAGGGGATACCGGACGGTGTCTCACGCGTCGGCGTCCACCCTAGCCGCGTCCCCCCCGTGGGAGCTGCGGGCGCTGGCGCTCAAAAAGAGATACACCCGCCGGAGAGAATGACATCCGGGAGAAGACCCCACCGAGCAAGCGGCTCCAAACGACACCGGAACCGCCGAGGAGGACACATGGAACCTATGGCGATCCCAACTGATCAACGGGAGAAGCGAACACCGAGGCGCGGAAGCGGTCCTACCAAACTGGGAGGCATGGAGGAGCCGCCACGGCCTCCCACTCACATTCAGGATGACACAAGTACTCCCCGGACACGGCGTGTTCGGCGAGTTCCCGAAGAGAATAAGGCGAGAGACGACAGACATCTGCTACCACTGCGGAGAGGGCACGGACACAGCGCAGCACACCCTGGAGCTCTGTCCGGCGTGGGAACTGCCCCGCTACACCCTGCGGCACGCCATAGGAGAAACGTTGACCCCCTCAGCGATTGTAGAAGCGATGTTGAGAGGGTCACAAGAATACGAGGCCGTCCGCCTCTTCTGCGAGCGAGTTATGCTCGCGAAGGAGCGAGCGGAAAGGGAGAGAAGGAAAAACTCTCACCCCAGCAGGATAAGACGATGGAGAAGGATGGCAGTCAGACGACCCAGAGCCGCCCCGCCACCACCCCAACGGACTACGACCAGAAGAAGTGACAGCGCTAGGGGCAACGACCTCCCTCTAACGCCTACTCAATAGCCGGCTCGAACAAGAGAACGCGAGAAGGGGGTGCAACTGAAGTTAATTCATAAGAGGTTCCTGGAGCACCCCTGTCACGCGCATAAGATGGTCATCGTGGAGTTTTAGTCGGTAGGAGTCCGACACTACTCTGCTGTTACGCGATTATTGCAGCAGCGGAGTGTCCATGAGGATTTCTCCACGTACAAAAAAAAAAAAAAAAGGTTACGAACGTTCGGAACGCGGGATCGAATCCCGGCGACCGAAGTCCGATTTTTATTCCACGATTCTAAATAGGAAGAAAATATAGCAGTACCCCCAGCAGCGACATCTACAGCCACCAACCACAATCATCACGGACTCGACTCATCCTCTACACATTATTTGACTCCAACAATAAAATAAAAACGATCCTCAGTAATCAAACCGCACTTATCAAACGCGTGCTAGACTAAGCTAAGACGAATCAACTCGAAAACGTTAGCAACGTCATACGCAAGATTGAAAACCATAACGAGAAAAACGAAATATTGATCTCTTTACTAATTCAGACTGAATCTACCATATCGGAGCTCCATATTAACATCGACGAAATTTTTAACACTATAGTATCAGGAAAACAAGGAATCATAAACCCGCAAATTATGGAACCTAAACAATTCTTAACAACACTCGACCAAATAACGAAGCAAAACTTTATGAGTAATCATATCGATCTTTCAGTTCAAAACTTTCTACTAATTCTAGATCTAAGTAAACTAAAATTATGGACAAATGATAACAAACTCATATATACGATAACTGTATCGTTTTCAGAAGACAACGAATGGAAAATAAGAAAAATTTATCCGATACCTTTCAAGCAAAACTCTGTATTTATCGCACCTGTAGTAGAAACTGATACTAATCAGCTTAGAACGATACACCTTTGTCGATAGCCACTACTTAAACAAATATAAACGAACGGCAATCATCGACATTTGTAAGGGAACTCAGTCAAGTCACAGTAGAATCAGTTCACCTGAATGTAGAATCGAATTAACTAATAATCAACAGACAGTCAAAACCTGCCCAACTGCTGTATTCAAGTTGGAAGAATTGACGTTCGTACCCCTACAGACAGAAAATCATTATATCATTATCATTAGGAAAAATGTGCAGATCGACGTATCGTGTAAAACACATAAAATCTTAGAAATCGGACAACCGAGTTTAATTAGCAGCAAAACTGGAGTTCGACTCGAGACGTCGTTGCTTGCGGACGTGTTTGCCGCGAGCTCCCGCTCGTGAGCATAAGGCTAGTTGTAATAGTAGTTGGTTAGGGGTAGATGTGTTATATCGTGGGTGGAATTAGTTTAAAGGAAACATGAGAAATACCAATTTTTAACGAGCTAGATAGTGATGGATAATTCCCATTTGAGATGAATTAGGGTGTCGTGGGTACATACAGTGATTTTAGTTTATTGTTGACTTGAATAAGATGAGAGGGTTTAACGGATGCAAGAAGTCACAGGCTAAATTGGAAGGCGTAGCGGGGCTAAAATCGATATAACAATTAATGTTATTGAGTGAGTAAGCGTTTAGTGGATTTTAATTGAAGTTAAAGTGAGCTAAATTAATATTAAGTTAATCTATTGGCTAAATTAAAGGAAATAGAAATTAGAATTTGACTAGGATAGGAATTGAAATAAAGTGTAATTACGGTTCGGGAACTATAACAAATGAATAACTACGAGTCACATGTTAAGGTGAACGTAGGTTATAGACGGAAGTCTGGTTCGCGACGCAATTGAGAGCGGACATGTTGGTGGATCGCTCTCGCTAGCTAGGTGTTTGACAATATACGATGATACATGCGTGTGAAAATGCAAGCAGGATTGCTAAGGATTGTGGTGAATTACAAGGGGGTGTGAGCGGAATAATATTGAGACGATATCAGAGTGTATGCATATGGAGACATGTGTATGCGACAAGGATTATAATCATATGATCGTTTGAGTACAATTAAAG